>NC_143033.1:18397500-18555000 GCF_057628025.1 Oncorhynchus mykiss | reverse complement strand
GGTAGACTATTTGTTTTTTACAAATAACCATTCAAATACTAAAATAAAAGTACTTGTTTTGGGCCAAATACTAAAAATAAAGTACTCTCTCTCATTGTTATCCCCCAGCTGACAGCAGACCTTAGGCTGGGGAGGCCGGATTAGCAGCATTAAGAAGCTGCACAAGCCCTGGTCGTTATGTAACCTGCACACACACATACATCCACACACACACACATATACACACACAACACAAACAAGCCCCCAAGCCCCTCTCTGCTCACGCTAGTGTATCTTACCCGCCTATATACACGCACATTTTTGTATCATCTACATTTATTTGATATAAACAACGGCTTGTGGTGGAATTTGAATCTAATTCTATGAAAACATATTGTCATTCAGTCCAGTCTTTTATGTATCGCATACAGATTCACATCTTTATTTTCTAAATTAGCAGATCAGTGGTGACATTAGATTAATAATTGTATTAAATTTCATTCTAATTTAAAATATAAATTGAACATTCAAAATGTAACAATATTGTCAAATAGAATAGAATAGAGACATTCTTTTCACAGTCTTTCTTACATAAACAGTCACTCTCCTTTCCTCCCAAGGAATGAGTGGGCAGAAGTTACCCACAGTAGTTACCCAGCAAACATGTCCACATTGACACAATGGTTTGATTTGATTTGATTGACAATGTGGGCCCAGTCCGGGCTAAAATATTGTCCCCATGTAGGCTGCCCACATTAGGTCGATGAGCCTTTGCTATTTAATAGGAATTTATTAATTGGGCTGATGTGGGATTGCTGTGGGCTAGCCCGTGCCCGCCTCGCCCACTGAATATCCATATGGGGCCAATGGGGTCATGTTTGCTGGGTAAATAAGACAATTGTTTATTTTGCAGGAAACCTGGTTCTGCACTATGACCTTTATAGCACTCTCCTGTTCCCTCTAATATGTTTTGGTCAGTGAACTGAGTCACAGATAGAAGTCATTTGGGACGACATTTCCTGCTTTTCATGCCCAGTGGCAAGGACTCAAGAAATGTTCTCTACAGTTTAAAAACATTTTAAACAATTAACTCATTCTTTATATTCTGAGAGTATTGTTTATGTGGTGGGAACGCCTAACATGGAGGAAATTGCGTGTTTATTGGATTCCTGTCAGAGAAAGAGCAACTTGTGTGTCTATGTGTGTGTGTGTGTGTGTGTGTGTGTGTGTGTGTGTGTGTGTGTGTGTGTGTGTGTGTGTGTGTGTGTGTGTGTGTGTGTGTGTGTGTCTGTGTGTGTGTCTATGTGTGTGCGTGTGTGTGTGTGAATGTGTGCGAGCTTGTGTGGCATTCCAGGACATGCTGCTGTGCAAATCAAACACTTCTGAAAGCACTACAAACATATTTTACGCTACTGCTACTCTCTGTTCATCATATATGCATTGTCAATTTAACATACTATCTCAATCAGCCTGACTAACCAGTGCCTGTATATAGCCTCGCTACTGTTATAGCCTCGCTACTGTCTATAGCCTCGCTACTGTCTATAGCCTCGCTACTGTTATAGCCTCACTACTGTATATAGCCTCGCTACTGTCTATAGCCTCGCTACTGTATATAGCCTCGCTACTGTCTATAGCCTCGTTACTGTTATAGCCTCGCTACTGTCTATAGCCTCGCTACTGTTATAGCCTCGCTACTGTCTATAGCCTCGCTACTGTTATAGCCTCGCTACTGTCTATAGCCTCGCTACTGTATATAGCCTCGCTACTGTCTATAGCCTCGTTACTGTTATAGCCTCGCTAGCCTCGCTACTGTCTATAGCCTCGCTACTGTATATAGCCTCGCTACTGTTATAGCCTCGCTACTGTCTATAGCCTCGCTACTGTATATAGCCTCGCTACTGTATATAGCCTCGCTACTGTTATAGCCTCGCTACTGTATATAGCCTCGCTACTGTATATAGCCTCGCTACTGTTATAGCCTCGCTACTGTATATAGCCTCGCTACTGTATATAGCCTCGCTACTGTTATAGCCTCGCTACTGTTATAGCCTCGCTACTGTCTATAGCCTCGCTACTGTCTATAGCCTCGCTACTGTATATAGCCTCGCTACTGTTATAGCCTCGCTACTGTCTATAGCCTCGCTACTGTATATAGCCTCGCTACTGTTATAGCCTCGCTACTGTTATAGCCTCGCTACTGTCTATAGCCTCGCTACTGTCTATAGCCTCGCTACTGTTATAGCCTCGCTACTGTATATAGCCTCGCTACTGTATATAGCCTCGCTACTGTATATAGCCTCGCTACTGTATATAGCCTCGCTACTGTATATAGCCTCGCTACTGTCTATAGCCTCGTTACTGTTATAGCCTCGCTACTGTCTATAGCCTCGCTACTGTTATAGCCTCGCTACTGTATATAGCCTCGCTACTGTATATAGCCTCGCTACTGTCTATAGCCTCGCTACTGTTATAGCCTCGCTACTGTATATAGCCTCGCTACTGTATATAGCCTCGCTACTGTTATAGCCTCGCTACTGTCTATAGCCTCGCTACTGTTATAGCCTCGCTACTGTATATAGCCTCGCTACTGTATATAGCCTCGCTACTGTTATAGCCTCGCTACTGTCTATAGCCTCGCTACTGTTATAGCCTCGCTACTGTATATAGCCTCGCTACTGTCTATAGCCTCGCTACTGTTATAGCCTCGCTACTGTATATAGCCTCGCTACTGTTATAGCCTCGCTACTGTCTATAGCCTCGCTACTGTATATAGCCTCGCTACTGTATATAGCCTCGCTACTGTTATAGCCTCGCTACTGTATATAGCCTCGCTACTGTATATAGCCTCGCTACTGTTATAGCCTCGCTACTGTCTATAGCCTCGCTACTGTTATAGCCTCGCTACTGTATATAGCCTCGCTACTGTCTATAGCCTCGCTACTGTTATAGCCTCGCTACTGTATATAGCCTCGCTACTGTATATAGCCTCGCTACTGTCTATAGCCTCGCTACTGTTATAGCCTCGCTACTGTATATAGCCTCGCTACTGTTATAGCCTCGCTACTGTCTATAGCCTCGCTACTGTATATAGCCTCGCTACTGTATATAGCCTCGCTACTGTCTATAGCCTCGCTACTGTTATAGCCTCGCTACTGTCTATAGCCTCGCTACTGTTATAGCCTCGCTACTGTATATAGCCTCGCTACTGTATATAGCCTCGCAACTGTTATAGCCTCGCTACTGTCTATAGCCTCGCTACTGTTATAGCCTCGCTACTGTATATAGCCTCGCTACTGTATATAGCCTCGCTACTGTATATAGCCTCGCTACTGTTATAGCCTTGCTACTGTATATAGACTCGCTACTGTATATAGCCTCGCTACTGTTATAGCCTCGCTACTGTTATAGCCTTGCTACTGTATATAGCCTCGCTACTGTATATAGCCTCGCTACTGTTATAGCCTTGCTACTGTATATAGCCTCGCTACTGTATATAGCCTCGCTACTGTTATAGCCTCGCTACTGTATATAGCCTCGCTACTGTATATAGCCTCGCTACTGTATATAGCCTCGCTACTGTTATAGCCTCGCTACTGTAATAAGCCTCGCTACTGTATATAGCCTCGCTACTGTTATAGCCTCGCTACTGTATATAGCCTCGCTACTGTATATAGCCTCGCTACTGTATATAGCCTCGCTACTGTTATAGCCTCGCTACTGTATATAGCCTCGCTACTGTATATAGCCTCGCTACTGTTATAGCCTCGCTACTGTATATAGCCTCGCTACTGTTATAGCCTCGCTACTGTCTATAGCCTCGCTACTGTTATAGCCTCGCTACTGTATATAGCCTCGCTACTGTATATAGCCTCGCTACTGTTATTTTTCACTTTCTTTTTAACTGTTTTTTTTTCTTTACTTACCTATTGTTCACTTAATATATTTTTTTGCGCTGTTGATTAGAGCCTGTAAATAAGCATTTCATTGTAAGGTCTACACCTGTTGTATTTGGCGCACGTGACAAATAAACTTTGATTTGATTTGATCTGATACCTGCAATTGATTGAGTAGCACCTTCACATGTTGATTCTATTTCCTGTTTACTTCCATGTAATAGTATTTCTGTTTCCTGTTTCCTCCAGCACTACTTCCTGGTGGTGTTTGGCCATGACGGTCAGAAGCCTCTGGAGCTGCGGACAGAGGAGGAGTCAGACTGCAATAAGTGGGTGGAGTATATCCAACAGGCCAGGTAAGAGGATGGAGTCTATCCAACAACAAAACATCAACACCTCTTTACAACAGGTAGCAGCTAGGGGCTGGGGGAAGGATAGGAGTTAGGGCTTGATTTGGGTCTGGCTTGCTTGTTGTACTCATGACAGACATGTAAATGCAACAGCTGACTCTCCCCTAAGTAGCCACTCTCCCCTAAGTAAGTGGCTTGATCTGCTCTAAGACACACAGTGACTCTATAGTGATCCACACGCTAAACACACACACAATCCCCTCTCCACATGTCTGCTCCATTTGTAAGAGATTGTGTGTGCGTGTGTGTGTGTGTGTGTGTGTGTGTGTGTGTGTGTGTGTGTGTGTGTGTGTGTGTGTGTGTGTGCGCGTGCTCTGCTTCGGAGCGGTTCACATTTAGGTCACACTTTGGTGCTGTACTGCCATAGTGATTACAACACACCCCTGACCTCAACACTCCGCCTCGCTCTCTCTGTCTCTTCTCTTTCTCTTGTTCCCACTAATCATAACATCCCTCCCTCCCTCCCTCCCTCCCTCCCTCCCTCCCTCCCTCCCTCCCTCCCTCCCTCCCTCCCTCCCTTCCTTCCTTCCTTCCTGCCTTCCTTCCTTCCTTCCTCCCTCCCTCCCTCCCTCCCTCCCTCCCTCCCAGAGACTACCACTGAACTAGATGTGTATATTCTGCTGTTACTAATGTACATTGATGGATTATGAATAAATTAATGCTATAATGTTAACTTTGAAAATGATTTTTCTTGGTAATATGTATCGATGTTCGCTGTGCAATGTTCACCATGTCAACTTAGTTTTAACATTCAACACTTACCATTCCACCTGTAGTTACTCTGACATCATCATTGAGCGCGAGGTCCTGATGCAGAAGTACATCCACCTGGTCCAGATCATGGAGACAGAGAAGGTGGCGGCCAACCAGATACGCACCCAGTTAGAGGACCAGGACACAGAGATAGAGAGGCTGAAAGCAGAGGTACACACACACACTCATACACATACATACATACAGTGGGGAGAACAAGTATTTGATACACTGCCGATTTTGCAGGTTTTCCTACTTACAAAGCATGTAGAGGTCTGTCATTTTTATCATAGGTACACTTCAACTGTGAGAGACAAAAATCCAGAAAATCACATTGTATGATTTTTAAGTAACTAATTTGCATTTTATTGCATGACATAAGTATTTGATACATCAGAAAAGCAGAACTTAATATTTGGTACAGAAACCTTTGTTTGCAATTACAGAGATCATACCTTTCCTGTAGTTCTTGACCAGGTTTGCACACACTGCAGCAGGGATTTTGGCCCACTCCTCCATACAGACCTTCTCCAGATCCTTCAGGTTTCGGGGCTGTCGCTGGGAAATACGGACTTTCAGCTCGATGATTTAACAAAAGCGCATTTGCGAAAAAAGCACAATCGTTGCACGACTGTACCTAACCGTAAACTCCAACGCCTTTCTTAAAATCAATACACAGGAGGAAATATTTTTAAACCTGCATATTTAGCTAAAAGAAATCCAGGTTAGCAGGCAATATTAACCAGGTGAATTTGTGTCACTTTTCTTGCGTTCATTGCACGCAGAGTCGGGGTATATGCAACAGTTTGGGCAGCCTGGCTCATTGCGAAATAATTTGCCAGAATTTTACGTAATTATGACATAACATTGAAGGTTGTGCAATGTAACAAGAATATTTAGACTTAGGGATGCCACCCGTTAGATAAAATACCGAACGGTTCCGTATTTCACTGAAATAATAAACGTTTTGTTTTCGAAATTATAGTTTCTGGATTCTACCATGTTAATGACCAAAGGCTTGTATTTCTGTGTGTTATAACTAAGTCTATGATTTGATAGAGCAGTCTGACTGAGCGATGGTAGGCAGCAGCAGGCTCGTAAGCATTCATTCAAACAGCACTTTCGTGCGTTTTGCCAGCAGCTCTTCGCAATCACAGCGCTGTTTATGACTTCAAGCCTATCAGCCTAATGTCTGGTGTAACCGATGTGAAACGGCTAGCTAGTTAGCGGGGTGCGCGCTAATAGCGATTCAAACATCACTCGCTCTGAGACTTGGAGTAGTTATTCCCCTTGCTCTGCAAGGGCCGCGGCCTTTGTAGAGCGATGGGTAACGCTGCTTCGATTGTGGCTGTTGTCGATGTGTTCCTGGTTTGAGCCCAGGTAGGGGCGAGGAGAGGGACGGAAGCTATACTGTTACACTGGCAATACTATAGTGCCTATAAGAACATCCAATAGTCAAAGGTATATAAAATACAAATGGTATAGAGAAAATAGTTCTATAAATACTATATTAACTACAACCTAAAACCTCTTACCTTGGAATATTGAAGTCTCATGTTAAAAGGAACCACCAACTTTCATATGTTCTCATGTTCTGAGCAAGGAACTCAAACGTTAGCTTTTTTACATGACACATATTGCACCTTTACTTCTCCAACACTTAGTTTTTGCATTATTTAAACCAGATTGAACATGTTTCACTATTTATTTGTGGCTAAATTGATTTTTATTGATGTATTATATTAAGTTAAAATAAGTGTTCATTCAGTATTGTTGTAATTGTCATTATTACAAATAAATAAATAAAAATCGTCCCAATAATCGGTATCGGCTTTTTTTGGTCGTCCAATAATCGGTATCGGCGTTGAAAAATCATAATCGGTCGACCTCTAATAGACACACACACACACACACACACACATACGCACACACACATACACACACATACCCACACAAACATACACACACACTCACATGGATCTGACTGTTGACTGTGTTCTTCGAGATCGTACTGTTGAATAAGGACAAGGAAAGGATGCTGCCTTGCCAGACTAATGAAGAGGAGGAGGATCCAGACATTAAAAAGATCAAAAAGGTATCAGCAATTGTCTCTACGGTATTTGATTACTTTTCCCTCAAGGCTTTGATAGGTATTCTGACCTATATTTATGTGTATATTCTGACCGGTGTGTCCTGTCTCCCCTCCAGGTCCAGAGTTTCATGCGAGGCTGGCTGTGTCGGAGGAAGTGGAAGATCATTGTTCAGGACTACATCTGTTCTCCACAAGCTGAGAACATGAGGAAGAGGAACCACATCGTATTTAACATGGTGGAGGCAGAGACAGAGTACGTATGCCAGCTCTCTGTCCTGGTCAACTTCTTCCTCAGACCACTACGTATGGCTGCCAGCTCCAAGAAACCTCCCATCAGCCACGATGACGTCAGCAGCATCTTCCTCAACAGGTAACACACATGCATATGAAAGCACGCACACACACGCAGACTACGATGTCTGAAGCATCTTCTTCACCTGGCAGGCCTGAGATCTCAACTACATCTCTTCTTCTTCTCTCTGTCCTCAGTGAGACCATCATGTTCCTCCATGAGATCTTCCACCAGGGGCTGAAGGCTCGGATAGCCAACTGGCCCACTCTGGTGCTGGGTGAGTAGAGTGCTTAAACAGTGGGTTATTTAATGCTGAACTCTTTGATTATCAATATGGAATCGTCTTGCGACCTGTTCTATCAATGTATTGTATTTCTAGGATCTGTGCATGAATCTAGCTATGAACAAAAATATGAATGCAGCAAGTAAAGGTCCCGTTTCATGAGCTGAAATAAAAGATCCTATGTATTTTCGATACACACAAAAATGTGTGCACAAATAAAATCAAATGTTATTGGTCACATACACATGGTTAGCAGATGTTAATGCGAGTGTAGCGAAATGCTTCTAGTTCCTACCATAAGTGCTTCTAGTTCCTACCATGCAGTAATATCTAATAAGTAATCGAACAATTTCACAACAACTACCTTTTACACACAAGTGTAAAGGAATGAATAAGAATATGTACATATAAATACAGTGGGGCAAAAAAGTATTTAGTCAGCCACCAATTGTGCAAGTTCTCCCACTTAAAAAGATGAGAGAGGCCTGTAATTTTCATCATAGGTACACTTCAACTATGACAGACAAAATGAGGAAAAAAATCACAAAATCACAAAAATCACAAAATCCTGAAAATCACATTGTAGGATTTTTTATGAATTTATTTGCAAATTATGGTGGAAAATAAGTATTTGGTCAATAACAAAAGTTTATCTCAATACTTTGTTATATACCCTTGGTTGGCAATGACAGAGGTCAAATGTTTTCTGTAAGTCTTCACAAGGTTTTCACACACTGTTGCTGGTATTTTGGCCCATTCCTCCCTGCAGATCTTCTCTGGAGCAGTGATGTTTTGGGGCTGTTGCTGGGCAACACAGACTTTCAACTCCCTCCAAAGATTTTCTATGGGGTTGAGATCTGGAGACTGGCTAGGCCACTCCAGGACCTTGAAATGCTTCTTACGAAGCCACTCCTTCGTTGCCCGGGCGGTGTGTTTGGGATAATTGTCATGCTGAAAGACCCAGCCACGTTTCATCTTCAATGCCCTTGCTGATGGAAGGAGGTTTTCACTCAAAATCTCACGATACATGGCCCCATTCATTCTTTCCTTTACACGGATCAGTCGTCCTGGTCCCTTTGCAGAAAAACAGCCCCAAAGCATGATGTTTCCACCCCCATGCTTCACAGTAGGTATGGTGTTCTTTGGATGCAACTCAGCATTCTTTGTCTTCCAAACACGACGAGTTGAGTTTTTACCAAAAAGTTATATTTTGGTTTCATCTGACCATATGACATTCTCCCAATCTTCTTCTGGATCATCCAAATGCTCTCTAGGCCTGGACATGTACTGGCTTAAGCAGGGGGACATGTCTGGCACTGCAGGATTTGAGTCCCTGGCGGCGTAGTGTGTTACTGATGGTAGGCTTTGTTACTTTGGTACCAGCTCTCTGCAGGTCATTCACTAGGTCCCCCCGTGTGGTTCTGGGATTTTTGCTCACCGTTCTTGTGATCATTTTGACCCCACGGGGTGAGATCTTGCGTGGAGCCCCAGATCGAGGGAGATTATCAGTGGTCTTGTATGTCTTCCATTTCCTAATAATTGCTCCCACAGTTGATTTCTTCAAACCAAGCTGCTTACCTATTGCAGATTCAGTCTTCCCAGCCTGGTGCAGGTCTACAATTTTGTTTCTGGTGTAGTGGAGTTTGGAGTGTGACTGTTTGAGGTTGTGGACAGGTGTCTTTTATACTGATAACAAGTTCATTAATACAGGTAACGAGTGGAGGACAGAGGAGCCTCTTAAAGAAGAAGTTACAGGTCTGTGAGAGCCAGAAATCTTGCTTGTTTGTAGGTGACCAAATACTTATTTTGGTTAGGTCGGGGTGTGACTAGGGTGGGTCATCTAGGTGATTTATATTTCTATGTTGGCCTGTTATGGTTCCCAATCAGAGGCAGCTGTTTATCGTTGTCTTTGATTGGGGATCATATTTAGGCAGCCATTTCCCCTTTGTGTTTTGTGGGATCTTGTCTATGGATAGTTGCCTGTTAGCGCTATTGTTAGCTTCACGTTTCGGTTTGCTGTGAGTTTGACTTAGTAAATAAAAGATGTGGAACCCAGATCACGCTGCGCTTTGGTCCACTTATTATAACGAAAGTGACAGAAGATCCCACCACAAACGGACCAAGCAGCGTGGCCAGGAGGAGCAGACATCCTGGACATGGGAGGATATCTTGGACGGTAAGGGATCCTGGACGTGGGAGGAGATCCTGGCCGGTAAGGATCGCCTTCCATGGGAGCAGATGGAGACAGCGAGAGAACAACAACGACGACGACACCGGGGTTCACGGCCACGACAGAAGCCCGAGAAGCATCCTCAAAAAATGTTTTGGGGGGGCCAGGTTTTGAACCAGAGCCAACTCCCCGTACTCACCATGGGGAGCGTGTGACCGGTCAGGCACCATGTTTTGCGGTGATACGCACTGTGTCTCCAGTGCGCATTCACAGCCCGGTGTGTTCTGTGCCAACTCCTTGCACTTGTCGTGCTAAAGTGGGTATCTGTCCAGGACGGGTTGTGCCGGCTCAGAGCGCCTGGTCTCCAGTGTGCCTCCTCGGTCCCGGATATCCTGCGCCGGCTCTACGCGCTGTATCCCCAGTGCGCCTTTATAGCCCAGTGCATCCTGTGCCATCTTCCTGCACTTGCCGTGCGAAGGTGGTCATTTGTCCAAGACACGTTGTGCCAGCTCTACACTCCAGACCACCAGTGCGCCTCCACAGTCCAGTACGTCCTGTGCCTCCTCCCCACACTCGCCTCGAGGTGCGTGTCACCAGCCCGGTGTCACCTGTACCGGTCCCACGCATCAGGCCTCCAGTGCGCCTCCATAGTCCAGTACGTCCTGGGCCTCCTCCCCGCACTTGCCCTGAGGTGCGTGTCACCAGCCCGGTGCCACCTGTACTGGCCCCACGCATCAGGCCTCCAGTGCGCCTCCACAGTCCAGAGATTCCAGCGACAGTTCCCAGTCCGGAGCTTCCGGCGACAGTTGCCAGTCTGGAGCTTCCGGCGACAGATCCCAGTCCGGAGCTTCCGGCGACAGTTCCCAGTCCGGCGCCTATGACGACAGTTCCATGGTCCGGAGCCTCCGGCAACGGTCCACAGTCCGGAACCTCCTGAGACGGTCAACGGTCCTGAACCTCCTTAGACGGTCCACGGTCCGGAACCTCCTGAGACGGTCCACGGTCCGGTTCCTACGGTGAGGATCCACGGTCCGAAGCTTCCGGCGACGATGCCCGCACCAGAGCCGAGTGGAGTGGGTACTTCGCCCCACATCGGAAGTCAGGTTTTCCTCCCCTATTAAGTCAGGTTTTGCGGTCGGAATCCACACCTTTGGGAGGGGTACTGTCACGCCCTGAGAATAGAGAGCTGTTTATTCTCTATGCTGGTTGGAGCGTGACAGTGACTAGGGTGGTTTATCTAGGTGATTAATGATCTATGTTGGCCTGGTATGGTTCCCAATCAGAGGCAGCTGTTTATCGTTGAGTGATTGGGGATCATATTTAGGCAGCCATTTCCCCATTGTGCTTTGTGGGATCTTGCCTGCGAGCACTACTTTGAGCTTCACGTTTCGTTTTTTTCGCTTTATTGTTTTTGTTCTTTGAATTTCTCTTCCAAAATAATGGATGGAAACATACCACGCTGCAACTTGGTCCACTCCTTATAACGATTGTGACAGTCAGACGTTTACATACACGTTTACATTCAATTAGTATTCGGTAGAATTGCCTTTAAATTGTTTCAGTTGGGTCAAACGTTTCGGGTAGCCTTCCACAAGCTTCCCACAATAGTTGGGTGAATTTTTGCCCATTCCTTCTGACAGAGCTGGTAACTGAGTCAGGTTTGTAGGCCTCCTTTCTCGCACACGCCTTTTCAGTTCTGCCCACACATTTCAAATAGGCTTGAGGTCAGGGCTTTGCGATGGCCACTCCAATACCTTGACTTTGTTGTCCTTAAGCCATTTTGCCACAACTTTGGAAGTATGCTTGGGATCATTGTCCATTTGGAAGACCCATTTGCGACCAAGCTTTAACTTCCTGACTGATGTCTTGAGATGTTGCTTCAATATATCCACATAATTTTCCTCCCTCATGATGTCATCTATTTTGTGAAGTGCACCAGTCCCTCCTGCAGCAAAGCACCCCCACAACATGATGCTGCCACCCCGTGCTTCATGGTTGGGATGGTGTTCTTCGGCTTGCAAGCGCCCCCCTTTTTCCTCCAAACATAACGATGGTCATTATGGCCAAACAGTTCTATTTTTGTTTCATCAGACCAAAGGACATTTCTCCAAAAAGTATGATCTTTGTCCCCATGTGCAGTTGCAAACCGTAATCTGGCTTTTTTATGGTGGTTTTGGAGTAATGGCTTCTTCCTTGCTGAGCGGCCTTTCAGGTTATGTCGATATAGGACTTGTTTTACTGTGGATATAGATACTTTTGTACCTGTATCCTCCAGCATCTTCACAAGGTCCTTTGCTGTTGTTCTGGGATTGATTTGTACTTTTCACACCAAAGTACGTTCATCTCTAGGAGACAGAACGCGTCTCCTTCCTGAGCTGTATGACGGCTGTGTGGTCCGATGGTGTTTATACTTCAATACTATTCTTTGTACAGATGAACGTGGTACCATTCAGGCATTTGGAAATTGCCCCCAATGATGAACCAGACTTGTGGAGGTCTACACATTTTTTTCTGAGGTCTTGGCTGTTTTCTTTGGATTTTCCCATGATGTCAAGCAAAGAGGCACTGAGTTTGAAGGTTGGCCTTGAAATACATCCCGAGGTACACCTCCAATTTACTCAAATTATGTAAATTAGCCTATCAGATGCTTCTAAAGCCATGACGTAATTTCCTGGAATTTTCCAAGCTGTTTAAAGACACAGTCAATTTAGTGTATGTTAACTTCTGACCCATTGGAATTGTGATACAGTGAATTATAAGTTAAATAATCTGTCTGTAAACAATTGTTGGAAAAATGACTTGTGTCATGCACAAAGTAGATGTCCTAAACGACTTGCCAACACTATAGTTTGTTAACAAGATATTTGTGGAGTGGTTGAAAAATGAGTTTTAATGACTCCAACCTGAGTGTATGTAAACTTCCGACTTCAGCTGTATATAGCATTCTGTTGATGGCAATTATTTTGTATGGTAATTTACATTGAAAAACTCAAGTGTTGAATCAAATGTTGTTTTTTGTACCAGTTCATAAACCATGTGCCATGGAATCGGTACATCAAAAATCTTTTCCCATTTATTTTGCAACCTGTATGACGCAGCTGTCAACATTTTTGTCCTCAAATGAAGCTGGTATATTAATCTATTTATCTCAATTCCTTTCAGCCAATTTGTATCTTTAATATATGGCAGACAAAACAGTCCCTACCTTCTCCCTTTTCCACTTGCCTCCTCCATGTGGTAATGCTGCAATCAGTTGGTTGTAAGTTTGGATTGAACAGACATTCCCATATTTTCGATAGCTGCATATGTGACATAACTCCACAGTTTCTATTCATAATATCATTCATAAATATAATAACATTTTAAACCATTTTTTCCGTAAAGAATGTTTTTTAATTCATCAGTAAATTTGAGTTTAATCATAACATTTGTTGTAATATTTGTTCTATATTTTCTGGAGGATAAAACTGAAATTGTAACCAGCTTTGTATGGCTTGTTGAAGAAAGGGCGATACTTTAAACAAAATGTAATTTTCAATTAGTCGGAAATGAGAAATTGTAATCTGTATAAAGGCAAAAAGGCACATTTTGAAGAAAGCATGGGCCTTTCTTAATCATCTACTGGAGAACCATTTGGGGTTTAAGTATAACCAATGTATGAGGGAAGCTTTTAGTGAGAGGTTTAAAGCTTTAATATTTAATCATTTTAGCCCGCCAAATTCATATTCATTAAATAAATAGGCACATTTAATTTAGTCTGACTTAAATTTTAAAGTAAATATTGTTTTATTTATTTAAAAAACGAGTCTTCTGGAGTAGGCCGAGCCATTAGTAAGTAAACTGTGATAGGACCGAAGAGTTAATCAATGTGGGTTTTCCATAAATAGACAAGTATTGACCTCTCCATGGTTGCAGAATCTTATCTATTTTTGCAAACTTCCTATTGAAATTGATTGTGGTAAGTTAATTTATATTTTTTTGAGATATGAATACCAAGTATGTCTACTTCACCATCCTCCCATTTTATTGGTAAACTACAAGGTAGCCTCCATATATCCACTAGTTCTAATGTAGCCATGATATGTGTGATGTCCTTAATTGCTTGAGGGTGAATGTTTGTAGTGGGAATTCCTTTACGATCCATTGAGGTACTTAAAACCATATTATAATCTCCCACAATAATAATTTATTAATTTGTTGCTTGTGAGCTCAATAGATTATAATATACAGTGCCTTGCGAAAGTATTCGGCCCCCTTGAACTTTGCGACCTTTTGCCACATTTCAGGCTTCAAACATAAAGATATAAAACTGTATTTTTTTTGTGAAGAATCAACAACAAGTGGGACACAATCATGAAGTGGAACGACATTTATTGGATATTTCAAACTTTTTTAACAAATCAAAAACTGAAAAATTGGGCGTGCAAAATTATTCAGCCCCTTTACTTTCAGTGCAGCAAACTCTCTCCAGAAGTTCAGTGAGGATCTCTGAATGATCCAATGTTGACCTAAATGACTAATGATGATAAATACAATCCACCTATGTGTAATCAAGTCTCTGTATAAATGCACCTGCACTGTGATAGCACTGAGGTCCGTTAAAAGCGCAGAGAGCATCATGAAGAACAAGGAACACACCAGGCAGGACCGCGATATTGTTGTGAAGAAGTTTAAAGCCGGATTTGGATACAAAAAGATTTCCCAAGCTTTAAACATCCCAAGGAGCTCTGTGCAAGCGATAATATTGAAATGGAAGGAGTATCAGACCATTGCAAATCTACCAAGACCTGGCCGTCCCTCTAAACTTTCAGCTCATACAAGGAGAAGACTGATCAGAGATGCAGCCAAGAGGCCCATGATCACTCTGGATGAACTGCAGAGATCTACAGCTGAGGTGGGAGACTCTGTCCATAGGACAACAATCAGTCGTATATTGCACAAATCTGGCCTTTATGGAAGAGTGGCAAGAAGAAAGCCATTTCTTAAAGATATCCATAAAAAGTGTTGTTTAAAGTTTGCCACAAGCCACCTGGGAGACACACCAAACATGTGGAAGAAGGTGCTCTGGTCAGATGAAACCAAAATTGAACTTTTTGGCAACAATGCAAAACGTTATGTTTGGCGTAAAAGCAACACAGCTGAACACACCATCCCCACTGTCAAACATGGTGGTGGCAGCATCATGGTTTGGGCCTGCTTTTCTTCAGCAGGGACAGGGAAGATGGTTAAAATTGATGGGAAGATGGATGGAGCCAAATACAGGACCATTCTGGAAGAAAACCTGATGGAGTCTGCAAAAGACCTGAGACTGGGACGGAGATTTGTCTTCCAACAAGACAATGATCCAAAACATAAAGCAAAATCTACAATGGAATGGTTCAAAAATAAACATATCCAGGTGTTAGAATGGCCAAGTCAAAGTCCAGACCTGAATCCAATCGAGAATCTGTGGAAAGAACTGAAAACTGCTGTTCACAAATGCTCTCCATCCAACCTCACTGAGCTCGAGCTGTTTTGCAAGGAGGAATGGGAAATAATTTCAGTCTTTCGATGTGCAAAACTGATAGACATACCCCAAGCGACTTACAGCAGTAATCGCAGCAAAAGGTGGCGCTACAAAGTATTAACTTAAGGGGGCTGAATAATTTTGCATGCCCAATTTTTCAGTTTTTGATTTGTTAAAAAAGTTGGAAATATCCAATAAATGTCGTTCCACTTCATGATTGTGTCCCACTTGTTGATTCTTCACAAAAAAATACAGTTTTATATCTTTATGTTTGAAGCCTGAAATGTGGCAAAAGGTCGCAAAGTTCAAGGGGGCCGAATACTTTCGCAAGGCACTGTATATATTTTCGAAGAAGCGTGGATCATCATTATTTGGCCCATATAGATTAATTAGCCAGATCTGTTTTTGGTCCAATAGCATATTTAAAATAATGAATCTCCTCACCAGGGTCTTGACCTGGCTGCAGTTCGGTGTCGTAACCGACTTCAGTGGGAAAATGCTCACCTTTGATGGCCACTGGCATGCTGGAGAAGTGTTCTCTTCACAGATGAATCTCGGTTTTAATTGTACCGGACAGATGGCAGACGTTGTGTGGGCAAGCGGTTTGCTAATGTCAACATTGTGAACAGAGTGCACCATGGTGGCGGTGGGGTTATGGTATGGGCAGGCAAGCATAAGCTACATACACAATTGCATTTTACTGATGGCACTTTGAATGCACAGAGATACCATGACGAGATCCTGAAGCCCATTGTCGTGCCATTCATCCACCGCCATCACCTCATGTTTCAGCATCATAATGCACGGCCCCATGTTGCAGGGATCTGTACACAATTTCTGGAAGCTGGCCTGCATACTCACCAGACATGTCACTGATTGAGCATGTTTGGAATACTCTGGATTGACGTGTGCATCAGCATGTTCCAGTTCCAACCAATATGCAGCAACTTTGCACAGCCATGAGTGGGACAACATTCCACAGGCCACAATCAACAGCCTGATCAACTCTATGCGAAGGAGATGTGTCATGCTGCATGAGGAAAATGGTGGTTACACCAGATACTGACTGTTTTTATGATCCATGCCCCTACCTTTAAAAAATGTTATTTATGACAAACAGATGCGGATCTGTATTCCCAGTCATGTTAAATCTATAGATTAGGGCCTAATACATTTCCTTATATGAACTGTAACTCAGTTGCATTTTTATTTTTTAATATTTTTGTTCAGTGTAATTTATTACGTGTGTATAATGTGTAGTAATGTCTCTCTTGCTCTCTCTCTAGCGGACCTGTTTGACATTCTGCTGCCCATGCTGAATATCTACCAGGAGTTTGTGAGGAACCACCAGTACAGCCTGCAGGTCCTGGCCAACTGTAAACAGAACAGAGACTTTGACAAGCTGCTGAAGCAGTATGAGACTAATACTGCCTGTGAGGAACGCATGCTGGAGACCTTCCTCACATACCCCATGTTCCAGGTAAAACATGCGCGTGCGCACACACACACACACACACACACATCCAGACCTCATTAACCTCCGACCTTTAACCCCTCAACTTCCACATCTACCATATGACCCAGACCTCCTCTCTCCTCACATGTAGAGCTATATGTCGCCTGAATGACAGACAGTCAGACATCTTTTCGATGTGTTTTAGATTCCTCGTTACATCATCACTCTCCATGAGTTGCTGGCACACACACCTCATGAGCACGTGGAGCGCAAGAGCCTGGAGTTCGCCAAGTCCAAACTAGAGGAGCTGTCAAAGTGAGTGTGGATAATGTATATGTTAATGTACAGTTGAAATAGGAAGTTTACCTACACTTAGGTTGGTGTCATTCAAACTAGTTTTTCAACCATTCCACAAATGTCTTGTTAACAAACTATAGTTTTGGCAAGTCGGTTAGGACATCTACTTTATGCATGACACAAGTCATTTTTCCAACAATTGTTTGCAGACAGAATATTTAACTTATAATTCACTGTATCACAATTCTAGTACGTCAGAAGTTTACGTACACTAAGTTGACTGTGCCTTTAAACAGGTTGGAAAATTCCAGAAAAAGATGTCATGGCTTTAGAAGCATCTGATAGGCTAATTTACATAATTTGAGCAAATTGGAGGTGTACCTGTGGATGTATTTCAAGGCCGACCTTCAAACTCAGTGCCTCTTTGCTTGACATCATGGGAAAATCCAGAGAAATCAGCCAAGACCTCAGAAAAAAAATTGTAGACCTCCCAAGTCTGGTTCATCCTTGGGAGCAATTTCCAAACACTTTTACGTTTTTGCATCTGAGCTCTTTGAGTGTGCGGCTCTCCTTTTTTTTAAATGCCTGAAGGTACCACGTTCATCTGTACAAACAATAGTACGCAAGTATAAACACCATGGGACCACGCAGTCGTCATACCGCTCAGGAAGGAGACGCGTTCTGTCTTCTAGAGATGAGCGTACTTTGGTGCAAAAAGTACAAATCAATCCCAGAACAACAGCAAAGGACCTTGTGAAGATGCTGGAGGAAACAGGTACAAAAGTATCTATATCCACAGTAAAACAAGTCCTATATCGACATAACTTGAAAGGCCGCTCAGCAAGGAAGAAGCCACTGCTCCAAAACTGCCATAAAAAAAGACAGCCTACGGTTTGCAAATGTTGTCTGGTCTGATGAAACAAAAATAGAACTGTTTGGCCATAATGACCATCGTTATGTTTGGAGGAAAAAGGGGTAGGCTTGCAAGCCGAAGAACACCATCCCAACCGTGATTCACGGGGTTGGCAGCATCATGTTGTGAGGGTGCTTTGCCGCAGGAGGGACTGGTGCACTTCACAAAATAGATGACATCATGAGGGAGGAAAATTATGTGGATATAATTGAAGCAACATCTCAATACATCAGTATTAAAACTCGGTTGCAAATGGGTCTTCCAAATGGACAATGACCCCAAGCATACTTCCAAAGTTGTGGCAAAATAGCTTAAGGACAACCAAGTCAATGTATTGGAGTGGCCATCACAAAGCCCTGACCTCAATCCTATAGAAAAGTTGTGGGCAGAACTGAAAAAGTGTGTGCGAGCAAGGAGGCCAATAAACCTGACTCAGTTACACCAGCTCTGTCAGGAGGAATGGGACAAAATTCACCCAACTTATTGTGGGAAGCTTGTGGAAGGCTACCCGAAACGTTTGACCCAACTGAAACAATTTAAAGGCAATGCTTCCAAATACTAATTGAGTGTATGTAAACTTCTGACCCACTGGGAATGTGATGAAAGAAATGAAAGCTGAAATAAATCATTCTCTCTACTGTTATTCTGACATGTCACATTCTTAAAATAAAGTGGTGATCCTAACTGACCTAAGACAGGGACTTTTTACTGGGATTAAATATCAGGAATTGTGAAAAACTGAGTTTAAATGTATTTGGCTAAGGTGTATGTAAACGTATGACTTCAACTGTAGCTGTAGATAACAGCGTGCATGTTGTATATGTAGCTAACAGGGATTGTGGTGATAATGTAGTTAACATTGTTTGTGTTGATAATGTAGCTAACGGTGGATATGTAGATTATGTAGCTAACTGTGGTTGTGTGGGTTATGTAGCTAACAGTGGCTGTGTGGATAATGTAGCTGTAGCTAATGGTAGTCATGTTGATAATGTAGCTAACAGTGGTTGTGTCGATAGTGTAGCTAAGGGTGGTTGTGTAGATAATGTAGCTGTAGCTAACAGTGGTTGTGTAGATCATGTAGTTAACAGTAGCTGTGTGGATACTGTAGCTTTAGCTAACAGTAATTGTGTTGATAATGTAGCTAATAGTAGTTTTGTTGATAATGTAGTTGTAGTTAACAGTGGTTGTGTAGATAATGTAGCTGTAGTTAACAGTGGTTGTGTAGGTAATGTAGCTGTAGCTAACAGTGGTTGCATAGATAAGGTAGCTGTAGCTAACAGTGGTTGTGTAGATAATTTAGCTGTAATTAATAACAGTGGCTGTGTAGATAATGTTGATAATTTAGCTAAGGGTTGTTGTGTAGTTAATGGAGCTAATAGTTCTTGCGTAAAAAATGTAGGTGTAGTTAACAGTGGTTGTGTATATAATTTAGCTAACAGTGGTTGTGTTGATAATGTAGCTAACAGTGGTTGTGTGGATGTAGCTAAAAGTGGTTGTGTTGATAATTTTACGTGGTTGTGTAGAAAATGTAGCTGTCGCTAACAGTGGTTGCTTAGATAATATAGCTTAAGCTAACAGTGGTTGTGTAGATAATGTATTTTCAGCAAACAGTGGTTGTTTCTATAATGTAGCTAATGTCGGCTGTGTCGATATATAGCTAACGGCAGCTGTGTAGATAATGTAGCTAACGGTGGTTGTGTTCATATTGTAGGTAACAGTAGTTGTGTTGATAATGTAGCTAACTGTGGTTTTGTTGTCAGGATGATGCATGATGAGGTGAGCGATACAGAGAACATTCGTAAGAATCTGGCCATTGAGAGAATGATCGTAGAAGGTTGTGACATATTACTGGATACCAGCCAGACCTTTGTCAGACAGGGTGAGTACATACGCGTATTATCACCCACACACACACCAGGCAGAATACACAGCATTATAAGATGGTTGCCGGTAACTGTCATCAGTAGTACAGTATGTGTAACCTATGTTTTTTGTTTCCCCGCCTCCCACCAAATATACACACACACCATCCCCCCTCTCCATCTACCCATCAGGCTCACTGATCCAGCTCCCATCCAGCAATGAACGGGGCATGCTCAGTAAGGTCCGTCTGGGCTCTCTGTCACTCAAGAAGGAAGGAGAGCGACAGTGTTTCCTGTTTACAAAACACTTCCTTGTCTGCACACGCACCTCCGGGGGCAAGCTGCACCTGATCAAGGTGAGAATCAAACACAGACACACATGCATGTACTTTCGCATGGTCAAACACCTGCACACAAGGTAGTAGGAAACATTTGTATGTCAAGCAGATTTGAACTCAACTGACCTTCCCTCTATACATGATGTATGACCTCTAACCTCTGCCCTTTGATCCTAACAGCAGGGTGGGGTGTTGACCCTGATAGAATGTACACTTGTAGAGGAGCTGGACGCCAATGATGAGGACTGTAAGTGTCTTTCTTAATCAATAAAACAAATCAATCACCCAATCAACAAGTCTATTAATCTTGTCTCTCTTTCTCTCTCTCTCTCTCTCTCTCTCTCTCTCTCTCTCTCTCTCTCTCCCTCTCTCTCTCTCTCTCTTGTTCTCTCACTCTCTCTCTTGCTCTCCCCTCTCTCCCCTCTGTAGACAATTCAGGAAGTCAGGGCTTCAACCACCTGGAGTTTAAGATCATGGTGGAACCCCCTGATGGCCCCACCTTCTCTATCATCCTATTGGCTCCCTCCCGCCAGGAGAAAGCTGGCTGGACCAGTGACATCAGTCAGGTAAACACACCTGGGGATGAGGTGCCCAGTCCCAAATGAACTCATACTCCAACTGCTTCTGCATGCCTCTAACCACTAATTTTGAAAGAGGTTCAGGACCATGGACAGGGACATGTGTCTCACCACTCTTTTCTCCCTCTGTCTTTCATTCTGTAACTATTTATTTCTCTCTGTTGATAGTGCATAGATAATATCCGCTGTAATGGCCTGATGACCAGTGTGTTTGAGGAAAACTCTAAAGTCACTGTGCCGCACATGATCAAGTAAGAGCTCAAATAAAGTTTAAATCATTTTTTCCCCTTTTCTACGCCAGTGAGGGTTTATAATCCCCAGGTTATCCAATTCCCTTCGTCCTCTCTGGGAGATAATGTTGATCTTATTCATACGTGTCCCACCAGGTCGGACGCACGTCTGCACAAAGATGATGTGGACATCTGCTTCAGCAAGACGCTCAACTCCTGCAAGGTCCCCCAGATCCGCTACGCCAGCGTGGAGCGGCTGCTGGAAAGACTGACTGACCTGCGCTTCCTGTCCATCGACTTCCTCAACACCTTCCTCCACACATACAGGATCTTTACTACTGCGGCTGTGGTCATGGACAAACTGGCCGACATATACAAGAAACCCTTTACGTCTATACCGGTCAGGTAGAAAGATAGACCGTATGAACCCACACACACATACACAATATGTATCTTCTCATTCATCCATCTCTCCTTTATCCATTTTCTCTCTTCCCCCCTCAATCCTCATATATTAGACATGCATGCTGACCATCACCATCTCTGTCTCTTTCAATCTCATTTCTCTCCCTCCACCCCTGTCCTCCTCCACTCCCCTCCTCTCCCCTCCTCCTCTCCTGTCCGCCATTCCTCCCCTACTACCCCCTCCACCCCCATCCTCCACTCCTCCCCTACTCCTCCCCCTCCTCTACTCTGCTCCTCTCCTCCACTTCACTCCTCCACCTACTCTCCCATTCTTTCCTGTGCTATCCTCCTCCTCCCCTCTCCTCACAGGGTTCAGTATCACTCCTCTGATCGTCTGTCCATCACGTCTCTCTGTCCTGACTACAGTTTGAAGATCACACAGCTTGCTCTGGACCAACAAGAGTAACACTCTTTTTTTCTTTCATTCCTTCATTTCAGTCCTACAGTAGTTCATACAGTACATGCTTCATTTCACTCTTACAGTAGTTCATACAGTAGATCCTTAATTTCACTCATACAGTAGATCCTTCATTTCACTCATACAGTAGATCCTTCATTTCACTCTTACAGTAGTTCATACAGTAGATCCTTCATTTCACTCATACAGTAGTTCATACAGTATATCCTTCATTTCACTCATACAGTAGTTCATACAGTAGATCCTTAATTTCACTCATACAGTAGTTCATACAGTAGATCCTTCATTTCACTCATACAGTAGATCCTTAATTTCACTCATACAGTAGTTCATACAGTATATCCTTCATTTCACTCCTACAGTAGTTCATACAGTAGATCCTTAATTTCACTCATACAGTAGTTCATACAGTAGATCCTTAATTTCACTCATACAGTAGTTCATACAGTAGATCCTTCATTTCACTCATACAGTAGATCCTTAATTTCACTCATACAGTAGTTCATACAGTATATCCTTCATTTCACTCATACAGTAGTTCATACAGTATATCCTTCATTTCACTCATACAGTAGTTCATACAGTAGATCCTTAATTTCACTCATACAGTAGTTCATACAGTAGATCCTTCATTTCACTCATACAGTAGATCCTTCATTTCACTCATACAGTAGTTCATACAGTATATCCTTCATTTCACTCCTACAGTAGTTCATACAGTATATCCTTCATTTCACTCATACAGTAGTTCATACAGTAGATCCTTAATTTCACTCATACAGTAGTTCATACAGTAGATCCTTCATTTCACTCATACAGTAGATCCTTAATTTCACTCATACAGTAGTTCATACAGTATATCCTTCATTTCACTCATACAGTAGTTCATACAGTATATCCTTCATTTCACTCATACAGTAGTTCATACAGTACATCCTTAATTTCACTCCTACAGTGGCTCATACAGTGGATACTTCATTTCACTCGTACTGTAGATCTTTCATTTCACTCCTACAGTAGTTCATAGAGTACATCCTTCATTTCACTCGTACTGAGATCCTTAATTTCACTCCTACAGTAGTTCATAGAGTAGATACTTAATTTCACTCATACAGTAGTTCATACAGTAGATCTTTCATTTCACTCATACAGTAGATCCTTCATTTCACTCATACAGTAGATCATACTGTTCATCCTTCATTTTACTCATACAGTAGATTATTAATTTCCTTCATACAGTAAATCATACAGTAGATCCTTCATTTCACTCCTACAGTAGATTCTTAATTTCACTCATACAGTAAATCATACAGTAGATCCATAATTTCACTCCTACAGTAGATTCTTCATTTCACTCCTACATTAGATTCTTCATTTCACTTATACAATACATCCTTCATTTCACTCATACAATACATCCTTCATTTCACTCATACAATACATCCTTCATTTCACTCATACAATACATTCTTCATTTCACTCATACAATACATCCTTCATTTCACTCATACAGTAGATTCTTCATTTCACTCTTACAGTAGATTCTTCATTTCACTCTTACAGTAGATTCTTCATTTCACTCTTACAGTAGTTCATACAGTAGATCCTTCATTTCAGTCCTACAGTAGTTCATACAGTACATGCTTCATTTCACTCTTACAGTAGTTCATACAGTAGATCCTTAATTTCACTCATACAGTAGATCCTTCATTTCACTCATACAGTAGATCCTTAATTTCACTCTTACAGTAGTTCATACAGTAGATCCTTCATTTCACTCATACAGTAGTTCATACAGTATATCCTTCATTTCACTCATACAGTAGTTCATACAGTAGATCCTTCATTTCACTCATACAGTAGTTCATACAGTAGATCCTTCATTTCACTCATACAGTAGATCCTTAATTTCACTCATACAGTAGTTCATACAGTATATCCTTCATTTCACTCATACAGTAGATCCTTCATTTCACTCATACAGTAGATCCTTCATTTCACTCCTACAGTAGTTCATACAGTACATCCTTCATTTCACTCATACAGTAGTTCATACAGTTTATCCTTCATTTCACTCATACAGTGGCTCATACAGTAGATCCTTCATTTCACTCATACAGTAGTTCATACAGTACATCCTTAATTTCACTCCTACAGTGGCTCATACAGTGGATACTTCATTTCACTCGTACTGTAGATCTTTCATTTCACTCCTACAGTAGTTCATAGAGTACATCCTTCATTTCACTCGTACTGAGATCCTTAATTTCACTCCTACAGTAGTTCATAGAGTAGATACTTAATTTCCTTCATACAGTAAATCATACAGTAGATCCTTCATTTCACTCCTACAGTAGATTCTTAATTTCACTCATACAGTAAATCATACAGTAGATCTATAATTTCACTCATACAGTAGATTCTTCATTTCACTCCTACATTAGATTCTTCATTTCACTTATACATTAGATCCTTCATTTCACTCACACAATACATCCTTCATTTCACTCCTACAGTAGATTCTTAATTTCACTCATACAGTAAATCATACAGTAGATCCATAATTTCACTCCTACAGTAGATTCTTCATTTCACTCCTACATTAGATTCTTCATTTCACTTATACATTAGATCCTTCATTTCACTCATACAATACATCCTTAATTTCACTCATACAATACATCCTTCATTTCACTCATACAATACATTCTTCATTTCACTCATACAATACATCCTTCATTTCACTCATACAATACATTCTTCATTTCACTCATACAATACATCCTTCATTTCACTCATACAATACATCCTTCATTTCACTCACACAATACATTCTTCATTTCACTCACACAATACATTCTTAATTTCACTCACACAATACATCCTTCATTTCACTCATACAGTAGATTCTTCATTTCACTCTTACAGTAGATTCTTCATTTCACTCTTACAGTAGTTCATACAGTAGATCCTTCATTTCAGTCCTACAGTAGTTCATACAGTACATGCTTCATTTCACTCTTACAGTAGTTCATACAGTAGATCCTTAATTTCACTCATACAGTAGATCCTTCATTTCACTCATACAGTAGATCCTTCATTTCACTCATACAGTAGTTCATACAGTACATGCTTCATTTCACTCTTACAGTAGTTCATACAGTAGATCCTTAATTTCACTCCTACAGTAGATTCTTCATTTCACTCTTACAGTAGATTCTTCATTTCACTCTTAAAGTAGTTCATACAGTAGATCCTTCATTTCACTCATACAGTAGTTCATACAGTAGATCCTTAATTTCACTCATACAGTAGTTCATACAGTAGATTCTTCATTTCACTCCTACAATAGTTTGTGCAGTACATCCTTCATTTCACTCATACAGTAGATCCCTCTTTACACTCATACAGTAGTTCATATAGTATATCCTTAATTTCACTCATACAGTTGTTCATACAGTAGATCCTTCATTTCACTCATACAGTAGTTCATACAGTTCATCCTTCATTTCAGTCATACAATAGATTCTTCATTTCACTCATACAGTAGTTCATACAGTTCATCCTTCATTTCGGTCATACAATAGATTCTTCATTTCACTCATACAGTAGATTCTTAATTTCACTCATACAGTAGATTCTTAATTTCACTCATACAGTAGATTCTTCATTTCACTCCTACAATAGTTTGTGCAGTACAGTGCCTTGCGAAAGTATTCGGCCCCCTTGGACTTTGCGACCTTTTGCCACATTTCAGGCTTCAAACATAAAGATATAAAACTGTATTTTTTTTTGTGAAGAATCAACAACAAGTGGGACACAATCATGAAGTGGAACGACATTTATTGGATATTTCAAACTTTTTTAACAAATCAAAAACTGAAAAATTGGGCGTGCAAAATTATTCAGCCCCTTTACTTTCAGTGCAGCAAACTCTCTCCAGAAGTTCAGTGAGGATCTCTGAATGATCCAATATTGACCTAAATGACTAATGATGATAAATACAATCCACCTGTGTGTAATCAAGTTTCCGTATAAATGCACCTGCACTGTGATAGTCTCAGAGGTCCGTTAAAAGCGCAGAGAGCATCATGAAGAACAAGGAACACACCAAGCAGGTCCGAGATACTGTTGTGAAGAAGTTTAAAGCCGGATTTGGATACAAAAAGATTTCCCAAGCTTTAAACATCCCAAGGAGCACTGTGCAAGCGATAATATTGAAATGGAAGGAGTATCAGACCACTGCAAATCTACCAAGACCTGGCCGTCCCTCTAAACTTTCAGCTCATACAAGGAGAAGACTGGTCAGAGATGCAGCCAAGAGGCCCATGATCACTCTGGATGAACTGCAGAGATCTACAACTGAGGTGGGAGACTCTGTCCATAGGACAACAATCAGTTGTATATTGCACAAATCTGGCCTTTATGGAAGAGTGGCAAGAAGAAAGCCATTTCTTAAAGATATCCATAAAAAGTGTTGTTTAAAGTTTGCCACAAGCCACCTGGGAGACACACCAAACATGTGGAAGAAGGTGCTCTGGTCAGATGAAACCAAAATTGAACTTTTTGGCAACAATGCAAAACGTTATGTTTGGCGTAAAAGCAACACAGCTCATCCAAATACAGGACCATTCTGGAAGAAAACCTGATGGAGTCTGCAAAAGACCTGAGACTGGGACGGAGATTTGTCTTCCAACAAGACAATGATCCAAAACATAAAGCAAAATCTACAATGGAATGGTTCAAAAATAAACATATCCAGGTGTTAGAATGGCCAAGTCAAAGTCCAGACCTGAATCCAATCGAGAATCTGTGGAAAGAACTGAAAACTGCTGTTCACAAATGCTCTCCATCCAACCTCACTGAGCTCGAGCTGTTTTGCAAGGAGGAATGGGAAAACATTTCAGTCTCTCGATGTGTAAAACTGATAGAGACATACCCCAAGCGACTTACAGCTGTAATCGCAGCAAAAGGTGGCGCTACAAAGTATTAACTTAAGGGGGCTGAATAATTTTGCACGCCCAATTTTTCAGTTTTTGATTTGTTAAAAAAGTTTGAAAGATCCAATAAATGTCGTTCCACTTCATGATTGTGTCCCACTTGTTGTTGATTCTTCACAAAAAAATACAGTTTTATTTCTTTATGTTTGAAGCCTGAAATGTGGCAAAAGGTCGCAAAGTTCAAGGGGGCCAAATAATTTCGCAAGGCACTGTACATCCTTCATTTCACTCATACAGTAGTTCATACAGTAGATCCTTAATTTCACTCATACAGTGGCTCATACAGTACATCCTTTAAAGCAAACATATTGTAACATGAATTGTAACATTCTGTTATAAATAGCACATGTTCAACTTAATGAAAAACAACTTTTCCCATCTCAAATTACTATAGTAAGTGTCTTTACAAGGTTGACGATTTTGTGATGGGCGGAGGTTGAACCCAGGTGCAGAGAATGGACCAGATGAGGAATCAACAATTTGAGATAAATGTAAATATAAGGATAACAGTGATACTGGGAAAAACAACCAACACTGGACAACTCACTCTGGGGACGAACACCTAGGGAACAGAAATCAAGCTACTGCAAAGCGATACAGAAAACACACCTCTCTTAGAGGGAAATTATAATTAGTAATAGGACACACCTGAGTGTCATTTAATGTCTCCTGGGCGGTCTCTGCCACCCTCTTGTGACAGTTGGAATCATGACAGATTTCATCTTAAATCAGCCATAAATCCCCTTGTGACGGGGGAAGAAAGCTTGCTTTGTGCAACAAGGACGAGCAATTGAATGCAAGCTTCACACAAACATTTTTTATTGTTTAAACATTTCTAGCCTATCTATGGGTAACAGGGTTGACTTGTAATGCTCGACCCGCTTAGTTTTCCACCCCAAAACACTAGAAAATGGCCAAAAAGAGAATCAGTTCACATGCTTTGACAATATGATCTGACTATTAGATGTTCAATGTTTCTTTAAAAAACATTAACACTTGACAGGTATTTTTTTTTACCTTACATTTAATCACTAATCACATTAAATACATAATACATCTTCAGAAATGAGTTAGTACTTCAGAAATGACTTAATACTTCAGAAATGACTTTCTTAAAGCAAAATAAAAAATTAAAATAATTATAAAATAATAATAAGCTAAATAATGAGGGCTTTACAATGATGGTGAAAACTTGGATAAATGTTGGGGTTAAGTGGGTTCAAATCGTCCTAGAAGTCAGAGGGTGCACAGAGGGAGATGTCATGATGCTGAGCTTTGGCACTTTAGCAAGTTTATATTCATATAAAAACTTTTGGAATTTTGGAAAACATGGAAAACTTGAATTTTCCATGTGGTATATAGGTCACTTAATTTAATATAACAAGCTTTTAAAATTCAATATTTGTGCACAATTTCTTCCTAAAATATCAAAAAGGCACTCATTTCGTGGAATGACCCAGTTGCAGCGGTTTGTCACATGACGTCTTTCTCAGTAGAAATAAGTGTATCCATTTTTCCTTTCTCCTCATCTTCTTCTACCTTTGGTCTCTCCTCTCCTCTTCTTATCCCACGCCTCTCTTCTCTCCTCTCCTCCTCTCAGGTCTCTGGAGTTGTTCTTTGCTACCAACCAGGGGACGTGGGGCGGCGAGCACTTCAACAACAAATCTCCCCGTCTCTGTCGCAAGTTCTCCTCTCCTCCTCTCACCACCCCCTCTCTCACCTCCTCCCCTGGCCACTCCCGCAAACTCTCCCTCTCCTCCCCCTTCCACTCCCACAAACTTTCCCTCTCCTCCCCCTTCTCCTCCAAGGCAGGAGTCCTAGAACTCTCCACCCCTTCCTCCTCTGCTGCTAACTCCCCCACCTCCTCCCACCCTCCCTCCTTCTCCTCCCCGTCTCCCACCTCCACCCTGGCTCCTTCAGGGTTCTCGTCCCCCCCTCCCACCTCCAACCGGGCTCCGTCAGGGTTCTCGTCCCCCCCTCCCACCTGCACGTGGGCTCCCAGCTTGCCAACAATCCCGGGGCTCTCCAACTCCCCTCACACCACCTCTCTGGACCATCCTCCCAGTTCTCCGGAACCTGCCCCCCCAACGCTGGAAGACGGAGGAGGAGACATGCCACGCATCGACGCCTGCTGTGGGAAACTCAGACGCAGCATCCGCAGGGGTAGGCTGGCACACACACACATGCAAGAACACACACACACAAACATACACACACACATGCAGGAACACACACACATGAAAATACACACACATGTAGGAACACACGAACACACACACAAATAACGCACACTTACTGAGTGCCTGTGTATTTTAATTAACAGCTGTTCTGGAGACCGTTTCTCTGGAGAAGTTCCTCCCAGAGTCTAACCCTCAAGTCAGCGAGGACCGAGTCCCCCTGACGGAGTCTCCCTGTCGCTCCCCCTCTACACACCGACACACGCGATACAGACAGTCTGGAGGCTCCACGGGGGAGAACAATCGTGGTACGATGTCACCAGCCTCAGCCTATGCTATTGCAACAGCAGCCGCCGGACACAGCAGTTCCCAGGGTAAAAGACAAGATCAACACCTGGTAAATACCTGCGTCGTAAATGTCCTTCTTTGACTCTCGCTTTCTCCTTATCTCTCTCTCTCTCCCTCTCTCTCTCTCTCTCTCTCTCTCTCTCTCTCTCTCTCTCTCTCTCAGGTTTCAATAATAGCGAGAGGACCTGTGACAAGGAGTTTATCATCCGTAGAGCTGCTACCAACAGAGTCCTCAATGTACTGCGTCACTGGGTCTCCAAGCACTCACAGGTCTGAACCACACTCAGACACACACACACACACACACACACACACACACACACACACACACACACACACACACACACACACACACACAGAGTGTGTACTACTTCCGGCGCCGACAGAGATGGCCGTCTCGCTTCGCGTTCCTAGGAAACTATGCAGTTTTTTGTTTTTTTACGTGTTATTTCTTACATTGGTACCCCAGGTCATCTTAGGTTTCATTACATACAGTCGAGAAGAACTACTGAATATAAGAGCAGCGTCAACTCACCATCAGTACGACGAAGAATATGACTTTCCCGGAGCGGATCCTGTGTTCTGCCTTCGACCCAGGACAACGGAATGGATCCCAGCCTGCGACCCAAAACAACGACGTCGTAAAAGAGGCAAACGAAGCGGTCTTCTGGTCAGGCTCCGGAGACGGGCACATCGCGCGCCACTCCCTAGCATACTACTCGCCAATGTCCAGTCTTTTGACAACAAGGTTGATGAAATCTGAGCAAGGGTAGCATTCCAGAGAGACATCAGAGACTGTAACGTTCTTTGCTTCACGGAAACATGGCTCACTGGAGAGACGCTATCGGAGTCGGTGCAGCCAGCTGGTTTCTCCACGCATCACGCCGACAGAAACAAACATCTTTCTGGTAAGAAGCGGGGCGGGGGCGTATGCTTTATGGTTAAAAAACAACATACAGGAACTCAAGTCCTTTTGTTCACCTGATTTAGAATTCCTCACAATCAAATGTCGACCGCATTATCTATCAAGGGAATTCTCTTTGATTATAATCACAGCCGTATATATTCCCCCCCAAGCAGACACATCGATGGCTCTGAACAAACTGTATTTGACTCTTTGCAAGCTGGAATCCACATATCCTGAGGCTGCATTCATTGTAGCTGGGAATTTTAACAAGGCTAATCTGAAACAAGACTCCCTAAATTGTATCAGCATATCGATTGCGCAACCAGGGCTGGTAAAACCTTGGATCATTGCTATTCTAACTTCCGCGATGCATATAAGGCCCTCCCCCGCCCTCCTTTCGGAAAAGCTGACCACGACTCCATTTTGTTGCTCCCTGCCTACAGACAGAAGCTAAAACAAGAAGCTCCCACGCTGAGGTCTGTTCAACGCTGGTCCGACCACTCTGATTCCACACTCCAAGACTGCTTCCATCACGTGGACTGGGATATGTTTCGTATTGCGTCAAACAACAACATTGACGAATACGCTGATTCGGTGAGCGAGTTCATTAGAACGGGCGTTGAAGATGTCATTCCCATAGCAACGATTAAAACATTCCCAAACCAGAAACCGTGGATTGATGGCAGCATTCGCGTGAAACTGAAAGTGCGAACCACTGCTTTTAATCAGGGCAAGGTGACCGGAAACATGACCGAATACAAACAGTGTAGCTATTCCCTCCGCAAGGCAATCAAGCAAGCTAAGCGTCAGTATAGAGACAAAGTAGAATCGCAATTCAACAGCTCAGACACAAGAGGCATGTGGCAGGGTCTACAGTCAATCACGGATTACAAAAAGAAAACCAGCCCAGTCACGGACCAGGATGCCTTGCTCCCAGGCAGACAAAATAACTTTTTTGCCCGCTTTGAGGACAATACAGTGCCACTGACACGGCCCGCAACCAAAACATGCGGACTCTCCTTCACTGCAGCCGAGGTGAGTAAAACATTTAAACCTGTTAACCCTCGCAAGGCTGCAGGCCCAGACGGCATCCCCAGCCGCCCCCTTTAGAGCATGCGCAGACCAGCTGGCTGGTGTGTTTACGGACATATTCAATCAATCCCTATCCCAGTCTGCTGTTCCCACATGCTTCAAGAGGGCCACCATTGTTCCTGTTCCCAAGAAAGCTAAGGTAACTGAGCTAAACGACTACCGCCCCGTAGCACTCACGTCCGTCATCATGAAGTGCTTTGAGAGACTAGTCAAGGACCATATCACCTCCACCCTACCTGACACCCTAGACCCACTCCAAGTTGCTTACTGCCCAAATAGGTCCACAGACGATGCAATCTCAACCACACTGCACACTGCCCTAACCCATCTGGACAAGAGGAATACCTATGTGAGAATGCTGTTCATCGACTACAGCTCAGCATTTAACACCATAGTACCCTCCAAACTCGTCATCAAGCTCGAGACCTTGGGTCTCGACCCCGCCCTGTGCAACTGGGTACTGGACTTCCTGACGGGCCGCCCCCAGGTGGTGAGGGTAGGTAACAACATCTCCACCCCGCTGATCCTCAACACTGGTGCCCTACAAGGGTGCGTTCTGAGCCCTCTCCTCTACTCCCTGCTCACCCATGACTGCGTCGCCAAGCACGCCTCCAACTCAATCATCAAGTTTGCGGACGACACAACAGTGGTGGGCTTGATTACCAACAACGACGAGACGGCCTACAGGGAGGAGGTGAGGGCCCTCGGAGTGTGGTGTCAGGAAAATAACCTCACACTCAACAAAACTAAGGAGATGATTGTGGACTTCAGGAAACAGCAGAGGGAACACCCCCCTATCCACATCGATAGAACAGTAGTGGAGAGGGTAGTAAGTTTTAAGTTCCTCGGCGTACACATCACAGACAAACTGAATTGGTCCACTCACACAGACAGCATCGTGAAGAAGGCGCAGCAGCGCCTCTTCAACCTCAGGAGGCTGAAGAAATTTGGCTTGTCACCAAAAGCACTCACAAACTTCTACAGATGCACAATCGAGAGCATCCTGGCGGGCTGTATCACCGCCTGGTACATCGAGTGGTGTAGGTGTCCAGAGGGTAGTGAGGTCTGCACAACGCATCACCGGGGGCAAACTACCTGCCCTCCAGGACACCTACACCACCCGATGTCACAGGAAGGCCATAAAGATCAGGACAACAACCACCCGAGCCACTGCCTGTTCACCCCGCTATCATCCAGAAGGCGAGGTCAGTACAGGTGTATCAAAGCTGGGACCGAGAGACTGAAAAACAGCTTATATCTCAAGGCCATCAGACTGTTAAACAGCCACCACTAACATTGAGTGGCTGCTGCCAACACACTGACTCAACTCCAGCCACTTTAATAATGGGAATTGATGGGAATTGATGTAAAATATATCACTAGCCACTTTAAACAATGCTACTTAATATAAGGTTTACATACCCTACATTATTTATCTCATATGTATACGTATATACTGTACTCTATATCATCTACTGCATCTTTATGTAATACATGTATCACTAGCCACTTTAAACTATGCCACTTTGTTTACATACTCATCTCATATATATACTGTACTCGATACCATCTACTGCATTTTGCCTATGCCGCTCTGTACCATCACTCATTCATATATCTTTATGTACATATTCTTTATTCCTTTACACTTGTGTATATAAGGTAGTAGTTTTGGAATTGTTAGCTAGATTACTCGTTGGTTATTACTGCATTGTCGGAACTAGAAGCACAAGCATTTCGCTACACTCGCATTAACATCTGCTAACCATGTGTATGTGACAAATAAAATTTGATTTGATTTGACACACACACTGCCTACCCTCTGCCAGACCTGCTCTGTACTCGTGATGCCCAGAGAAATGTCACTCTGCTCCCCAGGGGCCCTCCGGTGTTCTGGCGACTGTAGTAGACATGACTGGACTGTAGTAGACATGACTGTAGTAGACATGACTGGACTGTAGTAGACATGACTGGACTGTAGTAGACATGACTGGACTGTAGTAGACATGACTGTAGTTGACATGACTGGACTGTAGTAGACATGACTGTAGTAGACATGACTGTAGTAGACATGACTGGATTGTAGTAGACATGACTGTAGTAGACATGACTATAGTAGACATGACTGGACTGTAGTAGACATGACTGGACTGTAGTAGACATGACTGGATTGTGGTAGACATGACTGGATTGTAGTAGACATGACTGTAGTTGACATGACTGGACTGTAGTAAACATGACTGTAGTAGACATGACTGGATTGTAGTAGACATGACTGGATTGTAGTAGACATGACTGGATTGTAGTAGACATGACTGGATTGTAGTAGACATGACTGGATTGTAGTAGAAATGACTGTAGTTGACATGACTGGACTGTAGTAGACATGACTGTAGTAGACATGACTGGACTGTAGTAGACATGACTGTAGTAGACATGACTGGATTGTAGTAGACATGACTGTAGTTGACATGACTGGACTCTAGTAGACATGACTGGACTGTAGTAGACATGACTGGACTGTAGTAGACATGACTGTAGTAGACATGACTGGATTGTAGTAGACATGACTGGACTGTAGTAGACATGACTGTAGTAGACATGACATGACTGTAGTAGACATGACTGGACTGTAGTAGACATGACTGTAGTAGACATGACTGGATTGTAGTAGACATGACATGACTGTAGTTGACATGACTGGACTCTAGTAGACATGACATGACTGTAGTAGACATGACTGGACTGTAGTAGACATGACATGACTGTAGTAGACATGACTGGACTGTAGTAGACATGACTGGACTGTAGTAGACATGACTGGACTGTAATAGACATGACTGTAGTAGACATGACTGGACTGTAGTAGACATGACTGTAGTAGACATGACTGGACTGTAGTAGACATGACTGGACTGTAATAGACATGACTGTAGTAGACATGACTGGACTGTAATAGACATGACTGTAGTAGACATGACTGGACTGTAGTAGACATGACTGTAGTAGACATGACTGGACTGTAGTAGACATGACTGGACTGTAGTAGACATGACTGTAGTAGACATGACTGGATTGTAGTAGACATGACTGTAGTTGACATGACTGGACTCTAGTAGACATGACTGGACTGTAGTAGACATGACTGGACTGTAGTAGACATGACTGTAGTAGACATGACTGGATTGTAGTAGACATGACTGGACTGTAGTAGACATGACTGTAGTAGACATGACATGACTGTAGTAGACATGACTGGACTGTAGTAGACATGACTGTAGTAGACATGACTGGATTGTAGTAGACATGACATGACTGTAGTTGACATGACTGGACTCTAGTAGACATGACATGACTGTAGTAGACATGACTGGACTGTAGTAGACATGACATGACTGTAGTAGACATGACTGGACTGTAGTAGACATGACTGGACTGTAGTAGACATGACTGGACTGTAATAGACATGACTGTAGTAGACATGACTGGACTGTAGTAGACATGACTGTAGTAGACATGACTGGACTGTAGTAGACATGACTGGACTGTAATAGACATGACTGTAGTAGACATGACTGGACTGTAATAGACATGACTGTAGTAGACATGACTGGACTGTAGTAGACATGACTGTAGTAGACATGACTGGACTGTAGTAGACATGACTGGACTGTAGTAGACATGACTGTAGTAGACATGACTGGACTGTAGTAGACATGACTGGACTGTAGTAGACATGACTGTAGTAGACATGACTGTAGTAGACATGACTGGACTGTAGTAGACATGACTGGACTGTAATAGACATGACTGTAGTAGACATGACTGGACTGTAGTAGACATGACTGTAGTAGACATGACTGGACTGTAGTAGACATGACTGGACTGTAATAGACATGACTGTAGTAGACATGACTGGACTGTAATAGACATGACTGTAGTAGACATGACTGGACTGTAGTAGACATGACTGTAGTAGACATGACTGGACTGTAGTAGACATGACTGGATTGTAGTAGACATGACTGTAGTAGACATGACTGGACTGTAGTAGACATGACTGGATTGTAGTAGACATGACTGGATTGTAGTAGACATGACTGTAGTAGACATGACTGGACTGTAGTAGACATGACTGTAGTAGACATGACTGGACTGTAGTAGACATGACTGGATTGTAGTAGACATGACTGTAGTAGACATGACTGGACTGTAGTAGACATGACTGGATTGTAGTAGACATGACTGGACTGTAGTAGACATGACTGGACTGTAATAGACATGACTGTAGTAGACATGACTGGACTGTAATAGACATGACTGTAGTAGACATGACTGGACTGTAGTAGACATGACTGTAGTAGACATGACTGGACTGTAGTAGACATGACTGGACTGTAGTAGACATGACTGTAGTAGACATGACTGGACTGTAGTAGACATGACTGGACTGTAGTAGACATGACTGTAGTAGACATGACTGTAGTAGACATGACTGGACTGTAGTAGACATGACTGGACTGTAATAGACATGACTGTAGTAGACATGACTGGACTGTAGTAGACATGACTGTAGTAGACATGACTGGACTGTAGTAGACATGACTGGACTGTAATAGACATGACTGTAGTAGACATGACTGGACTGTAATAGACATGACTGTAGTAGACATGACTGGACTGTAGTAGACATGACTGTAGTAGACATGACTGGACTGTAGTAGACATGACTGGATTGTAGTAGACATGACTGTAGTAGACATGACTGGACTGTAGTAGACATGACTGGATTGTAGTAGACATGACTGGATTGTAGTAGACATGACTGTAGTAGACATGACTGGACTGTAGTAGACATGACTGTAGTAGACATGACTGGACTGTAGTATACATGACTGTAGTAGACATGACTGTAGTAGACATGACTGGACTGTAATAGACATGACTGTAGTAGACATGACTGGACTGTAATAGACATGACTGTAGTAGACATGACTGGATTGTAGTAGGCATGACTGTAGTAGACATGACTGTAGTAGACATGACTGTAGTAGACATGACATGACTGTAGTAGACATGACTGGACTGTAGTTGACATGACTGGATTGTAGTAGACATGACTGTAGTAGACATGACTGTATTGTAGTAGACATGCCTGGACTGTAGTAGACATGACTGGATTGTAGTAGACATGACTGTAGTAGACATGACTGGACTGTTGTTGACATGACTGTAGTAGACATGACTGTAGTAGACATGACTGGATTGTAGTAGACATGACTGTAGTAGACATGACTGTAGTTGACATGACTGGATTGTAGTAGACATGACTGTAGTAGACATGACTGGACTGTAGTAGACATGACTGGAATGTAGTAGACATGACTGGATTATAGTAGACATGACTGTAGTAGACATGACTGGATTGTAGTAGACATGACTGTAGTAGACATGACTGGATTGTAGTAGACATGACTGTAGTAGACATGACTGTAGTAGACATGACTGGATTGTAGTAGACATGACTGTAGTAGACATGACTGTAGTAGACATGACTGGATTGTAGTAGACATGACTGGACTGTAGTAGACATGACTGGACTGTAGTAGACATGACTGGATTGTAGTAGACATGACTGTAGTAGACATGACTGTAGTTGACATGACTGGATTGTAGTAGACATGACTGGACTGTAGTAGACATGACTGGACTGTAGTAGACATGACTGGACTGTAGTAGACATGACTGTAGTAGACATGACTGTAGTTGACATGACTGGATTGTAGTAGACATGACTGTAGTAGACATGACTGGATTGTAGTAGACATGACTGTAGTAGACATGACTGTAGTAGACATGACTGGACTGTAGTAGACATGACTGTAGTAGACATGACTGGATTGTAGTAGACATGACTGTAGTAGACATGACTGGACTGTAGTAGACATGACTGTAGTAGACATGACTGGACTGTAGTAGACATGACTGTAGTAGACATGACTGGATTGTAGTAGACATGACTGTAGTAGACATGACTGGACTGTAGTAGACATGACTGGATTGTAGTAGACATGACTGGTTTGTAGTAGACATGACTGTAGGCTATTGCAGAAGCTGGGGGCATAGTAACTAAAGGCTGCCTCTCCATGCCTCTTGGTCTAGGCTTTGGGATAGTTAAAAGGCCAGTGCCAGAGGACATGAGGAACCTACTGGGTACATAACTTAAAAGCATGTCTGACATTTATTCGCGTGTACAAAACAAGATTGATTTAAAAACCAATAAAATAATCTTAAAATTAATTCTAAAACTTACAGGCAGAAAATGCAGAGACCTTAAAACAGGTGTAATGTGTGTAATCTTTTTCAGTACCCGTGCTGCAGCATTCTCTATGTTTCACAGTTTACCAATGGCTTTCTTGGGTTGACCAGACAGGAGAGCATTACTTTAGTCAAATCTGCTTGTAATAAAAGCATGGATGAGTCTCTCTGTATCATTCTGAGAGAAATGGCCTCACCTTGGCAATGTTCCTCAGGTGGTAAAAAGCTATTTTGGTCACATTCCTAATGTGTGATTCAAAATGGAGTTCAGAATCTAAAATAGCACCTAGGTTTTTTACCTGGTGTTTTATCTTTATTGCCCGTGAATGAAAATGTGCGGCCAGATTCTATCTCTGTGCTTTGGCTCCAACAATAAGCACCTTGGTCATGTCTTGATTCAGCTGGAGGAAGTTGTGAGACATCCAAGTATTTAAATCACTAATACAGTCTAATAATTTATCCGTGGAGCTAAAAATCCTCTGGTGACAGAAATGTAAAGTTGTCTATTGTTTGCATAACAGTGAAATCAATGCTGTGCTTTCTGATAACACTGCCAAGGGGTAACATATATAAACTGAACTGTACCGGACCCAAATCAAACCTTGTGGAACGCCACTTGTGATAAATATTTTCTCTGAGTTATGCACACCAAGGGTGACAAAAAAATCTTGACTGGTTTAATAGGTCCTAAACCAATTTAGAACTGGACCGAAGAGGCCAACCCACCTCTTCAGTCTGTCCAGAAGGACATCATGGTCAATGATAATGGACCTACATTCATACAGTTTCTTGACTGGGTCCAGCTCGCTAATTATCACCTAAATGAAAGCTAGAAATTCAGGGAGCATCAAACATTCCAAAAACAATAGATAGAGGGCAATTGTTTTGCAAACTTTGACACAGAGGAAATATAACACATTTTCAGTTCAGCCCTCCGGACCTTGTTGAAGACCGAATGCGGCCCCGGGTCAAAACAAGTTTGACACCGCTGGTTTAAAGCATCCTCTGTAGATGTATTGCACTGGAAATTATTGAGGAAATTATCTAAAAAATGTGTGTGTGTGTGTGTGTGTGTGTGTGTGTGTGTGTGTGTGTGCGCCTGTGTGTGCGTCAGGACTTGAACAGTGAGCTAAAGATGGGTGTAATGACTCTACTGGAGGAGGTGCTACGAGACCCTGACCTGCTGCCTCAGGAGAGGAAAGCCACTGGCAACATAGTAAGGTACACACATATACACAGACACACACACCACACACACACACATGCACACACCAGTGGAGGCTCCTCAGAGGAGTAAGGGGAGGACCATCATCTTCACTGAATTTCATAAAAATACAAATGTTAAAACATTTCAAAAGTTATCATTTTTAGATAAAACTATACTAAATATGTTCACATATTACCAAATAATTTATTAAAACACAATGTTTTGCAATGAAGGTCTACAGTAGCCTCAACATCACTCTGTAGGGTAGCACCATGGTGTAGCCGGAGGACAGCTAGCTTCCGTCCTCCTCTTGGTACATTGACTTCAATATCAAATCAAATCAAATGTATTTATATAGCCCTTCGTACATCAGCTGATATCTCAAAGTGCTGTACAGAAACCCAGCCTAAAACCCCAAACAGCAAGCAATGCAGGTGTAGAAGCACGGTGGCTAGGAAAAACTCCCTAGAAAGGCCAAAACCTAGGAAGAAACCTAGAGAGGAACCAGGCTATGTGGGGTGGCCAGTCCTCTTCTGGCTGTGCCGGGTGGAGATTATAACAGAACATGGCCAAGATGTTCAAATGTTCATAAATGACCAGCATGGTCGAATAATAATAAGGCAGAACAGTTGAAACTGGAGCAGCAGCACAGTCAGGTGGACTGGGGACAGCAAGGAGTCATCATGTCAGGTATTCCTGGGGCATGGTCCTAGGGCTCAGGTCCTCCGAGAGAGAGAAAGAAAGAGAGAATTAGAGAGAGCATATGTGGGATGGCCAGTTCTCTTCTGGCTGTGCCGGGTGGAGATTATAACAGAACATGGCCAAGATGTTCAAATGTTCATAAATGACCAGCATGGTCGAATAATAATAATAAGGTAGAACAGTTGAAACTGGAGCAGCAGCACGGCCAGGTGGACCGGGGACAGCAAGGAGTCATCATGTCAGTACAATACAAAACCTCGGAGGCTATTGGTTCTCACCCCCTTCCATAGACTTACAAGGTATGACAACTTCTGGAGGATGTCCTCTGACCTATCAGAGCTCTTGTAGCATGAACTGACATATTGTTCACCCAATCAAAGGATCAGAGAATGAATATAGTACTGAAAGCATAAACTGCAGCTAGTGAGCACTGCAGTGCATACATTGTGGTGAGTAGTTGACTCAAAGAGAGAGAAAGACAATAGTTTAACAGTTTTCAACAAATTAATTTCTTAAAAAATGAAGGAGAAGCAAGAGAGAGAGAGAGATTTTTTCACATTGTTTCACTTACTTAGCTAGCAAATGCAGCTGGCTAGTTTAGCCTACTCAAACACCCGGCTCAAACAGAGGGATACTATGTTAGCTAGCTGACTATGACTATCCAACACAATACTGGAACTCTTCCAAGTCAAGGTAAGCTTTTGGTTTTATTCATTTATTGCCGCCTGGGCCCTCCGGTGTAGCTGCTTAACTGCTTACTGACTATACACTGTAATGTTACTGCATGGTTGTAGTGGGTTCACTAACGCATTAGTTCTATTAGCTATGTTGACTAGGACGTTACTTTAGCTAATATGGGACAAACGATGTATGCTGTGTGTAGTGGTTATGACATGGTTTTTCGCCTGGTCACAGACAGCTGATGTGTCGTGCATTGAAGTCCACAAACGAAGGGAAAAGGTGAGAGGAGGAGAGCGCATAGAGGCAAGAAGGAATACAATGTGGCTGCTTTGAAAGTGAACTGTGTTTACACGTAATCAGGGGTGTATTCATTCCGCCAATTCTGTTGAGAAAAAAATCTTCAACGGAAGCAAGCGAAACAGGGATGAAAATACCTGAATTTGTCCAGTAGAAACTCTTGTTTGCAATTGTTGGACTAACGATTACACCCTAGATAAGCTAAATGCAGGCAAGAGTGTGCAAGGCGGTATTGAATGTGTCACTGTCTGGTCACCTCAAATGTTTCTCTCGACCTGTATGCACCTATGTTGTAAACTTTCATTCATAGGCTAGGTTGTAGCAACCTCATGATGGGAATAGGAAAACATTTGAGTATCATGCAGTAGCCTAAACCTATCAATGTTACGTTGAACTGGGTGAATGGAATATGAATGACAGTCCAATATATGAATGACAGTCCAATACAATCCAATATGCTATATTGGAAATAAGGCCATGCTCATGAAAAAAAATAATCATCCTCCCTCATCTTAAACAGCACTGACCGCAACTGGCACACACACAACACATGCACATGCTAAAGAATTTGTTCCCAACCAGGGGTACTAGGACCCCTGGGGGTACTTGGCCTATCCACATGGAGTACTTGAGAAGACCATAGTACTTCACAAGACCATAGGCAGACTGGTCAAATCCACATGAATGGGTACTTCCAGGGTACTCCAGGCAGAGCAAAATGTAGTTGGTGGTTCAGTAACCGAAAAAGGATGGGAACAACTGTGCTAAAGTACTTACACACACACACACACACATGCTAACACACACACAAATACACACATTTGTTTTACTATCCTTGTGGGGACCAAACAATTGATTCCCATTCAAAATCCTATTTTTCCTTACACCTAAACCTAACCCTAACTCCTAACCATAACTCTTAACCCTAATTGTAACCCTAAGCCTAAAATAGCCTTTTTCTTTGTGGAGACTGGCAAAATGGTCCCCATAAGGATAGCAAAACCATACCCCCCCTCCACTATTATATTTATTAATGAGACTCTGCTTGTCCCTCAGTGCCCTTTCTCATGATGATCAAGATGATGCTCAACTTAAGATAGAAGACATCCTACAGATGGTAAGTATGGTTCAATCACACACATAAATACTATCTAGATTAGATGCTAAGCCATTTCATTTACAGGGATGTAGTGGTAAAACTACGTTGAGTCAGTAAATAAATGGTGATCTAATTTGGAATGCTGACTTTGGAGCAGAGAAGTCCACTGCTCCACTTCATCCTGGTAAGACGTGGTCTAGGGACGTTGTCTCGATATATTCTGTGTGAAAAGGTTGTCTCCGTAAGGAATCAGAACAAATCAGTTGTATTGGTGTGTATTGTGGTGGAGCCTGTCCCCTGAAGACCCAACTAGTACATTATTTCAAATACTTTAGAATGCATTTAGAAGTATTTGAGGTGAGCTTTATTTACACTGAACAAAATATAAATGCAACATGTAAAGTGAAATAAAAGATCACACGGACAAAAAAGCTTATTTCGCTCAAATTATGTGTACAAATTTGCTTACGTCCCTGTTAGTGAGCATTTCTCCTTTTCCAAGATAATCCATTCACCTGACAGGTGTTGCATATCAAGAAGCTGATTAAACAGCATTATCATTACACAGGTGCAGCTTGTGCTGGGGACAGTAAAAGGCCACTCTGAAATGTGCAGTTATGTTTCACTATATTGGATCACTCCAATATATTGGCATCACTCCGCGGCGGAGCGATACATCCGAGGTGAGGTTTTACAGATTTTCTCCCGTTTACACCTGTGCCCCTCCTGGGGTCCACCCCTATATATAGGCCCCATGGCCGCGACACACGTTCTATTTCATTTTCTCGGGAGACGCCCGTATGGTTTGAGGTAGAGACTTTCTGAAGTTCGCTTGGTATGTCACTGGTAAGTGTAATATCTTGCGTGGAAGTTTACTCACTGGCTGTTTGCAGCCTGGAACAGCTGGCCACATGGCCAGCCCCTCCTCTTGAGTGATCTGTATCTTCCGCCCGTCGTTTGTCGTACTTGTGTTTCGTTAGCGTTACACTATGACTCTGTGTGCATCCATTAGTATAGAGGCTCTTGCTGCCACAAACTGTAATTTACCTTACACAACTTGCCCACTAGCGTGTTCTATGTGTGTGTTGTGAATTGCTTTAACATGCTGCTTGGTTCTCTGATAATTACCCTGCAGGGGTTTTTCTTCTTCTTTCCCCTGCAGAGTGTAAGATTATAGTGGTGGGCTTTCCACTATGTTGAGACATTACTTTGGAGTTCCTTAACGGAGTTACTCCATTATATGGTGCTGTTTTTACTGCTTGGATATTAAACCGGCTAGGTAATATTGCAGTTGGCGTAAAACAAAAAAACGAATAAATCAAATCCATTAACTGGTTGCTGTTTTTTTGTCTGTCTGTTTTTCCCACACGAGTCGTCCCTGTTTTTTGCAGAGGTACTGGATAATTTATCCCTCACCGTGTTCCTATTCCTCCAAGCAGGTCACGACATAAGCTTACCCAGGGCGTCTGACCCCTGCTCCGTGGCCTTGTTGACTTGGCTGAACTCATGGCCTCCCTATGTGACAGGTGTGATGGTGGCATCGCCCTGGGGATCTATCTGCATACCTTGTGAATGCACTGCCTGGGTTTGAGCCACGCGGAGAGGGCGGTGGAGCCCCTACTGGATGCCTGTTTTGTGTGGTGTTCTCAGAACGCCTGTGCCTGGTGTGATTGGAGGCCATGCGCAAGTGGGTTGGCCAGGCTCAGGCTGGGGACAAGCTCCCTCCCTCAGGAGGGGTGCGTCAGCGAGCTGTTAGTCCCTCTCCTGGGCCCAATACCCCTCCCAGGAAGCGTGACCGGAGCCGCCACAGGCAGAGCCCATCTGCTGCCAGTCCTGGATGGGGGGTTTATAGCTTTGATGGCAATGACAGCTGTTCTCTGTTGGCCAGTGATAAGCTGTTAGTGGGGGACGATGCTGGCACTATTCAAAACTGTGAGCGGGGCTACCAGGCTGACAGGCCATCAGAAGCCGGCAGCGGGGCTTCATCGCCCCCAGTGGCTCGAGAGGCTATGAGTAACCTACTCACTCGGGTAGCCACTACACTGGACATCAAACTGGTGGACAGTAATGACTCTCCATCTGTCCCCATCTCTACTGGTGGACAGTGAGGACTCTCCATCTGTCCCCAGCGTCTCGAGAGGCTATGAGGACCCTACTCACTCAGGTAGCCATTGCACTGGACATCAAACTGGTGGACAGTGATGACTATCCATCTGTCCCCATCTCTACTGGTGGACAGTAATGACTATCCATCTGTCCCCATCTCTACTGGTGGACAGTAATGACTATTCATCTGTCTCCATCTCTACTGGTGGACAGTGAGGACTATCTATCTGTCCCCATCTCTACTGGTGGACAGTGATGACTATCCATCTGTCCCCATCTCTACTGGTGGACAGTAATGACTATCCATCTGTCCCCATCTCTACTGGTGGACAGTAATGACTATCCATCTGTCCTCATCTCTACTGGTGGACAGTAATGACTATCCATCTGTCCCCATCTCTACTGGTGGACAGTAATGACTATCCATCTGTCCCCATCTCTACTGGTGGACAGTGAGGACTATCCATCTGTCCCCATCTCTACTGGTGGACAGTAATGACTATCCATCTGTCCCCATCTCTGCTGAGTTCCGCGAGGCCTTGCAGGAGAGCTGGGCCTCTGCCAGGGGGTGCTTCCAACTCACAGCAGAGACTGGACCATGGAGTTATGTTGCGGGCGCAGAGTCACTCGGCTTCTGGGAGTACCCGACCATGGACAACATGATAGCTGCCATGGTCCTCCCGGATGGGTAGATTATAGTATGAAACCCGCGACTGAAACCGGGACACCCCAGAGTCTTTGATCTGGACTTGAAAGCCATATACTGTATGGGTCCCTCTGCTCTCTTGGTCACCTTACTAATGCAGCCATGTTGCTGCAGGCCTCCCTGCAAACTCTGTTGCACCGGCTGCAGGAGGGTACAGAAGTGTTCCTCTGGGAAGCGAAGTGTCTTGCCTGCTTTCCATGCTCCAGAGAGATTTGGCCCGCACCAACGTACGGGCCATGGTGCGGGTGGTTACCTCCTGGCTGCCAGCTGCTCTCCAGAGCACATTTGCTACACTCCCCATCACCCCAGGGCTGACGTTTGGCCCAGGGGTTGATGACATTCTGGAGCAGACCGATAAGGTTCGTAGGGACCGGGAGACCCTGAGACGGTTCATGCCGCCTTCTCAGGCCCCGGGATCAAGGCAGACGGACCGTCGCCACCCACCTCTAACCTAATGATGGTGGGGCCTCTCTCCTGCCCCATCGCCTCGTGCTGAGGGACGACAGCAGTGAGGGGCACAGTGTGGTGCGGTTGAGCAACAACCTGTCAACCGTCACCGCCATAGGGACGTGCTTGGGGGACCCAGGTGCCCGCGGCACCAGAGGTGAGGCAGGCCCCGGCAGGACCCCTGACACACCCTTCCGCTTCTCACGGACTTAAAGGGCAAGGTAGCAGGAGGGTGTGGAGTCCCCCTGGGTGATATCCACAATGCTCGAGGGGTTCCGGTGCCTGCCCCCGTCCTTCAGGGGCCTTCGTGTCATCACGGTGGCCGACCCCCTGAAGAAAACCCTGGGTCTGGAGATCTCCTCACTCCTGGACAAGGGTGCCATCCGCAGGATCGAGACATCAGAACGGCTAGGTGGGTTCTACTCCACTTATTTTGTAGTCCCAAAAAGAGACGGAGGGTTTCGACCGATTCTGGACCTCCGCAACCTCAGTGGGTACTTGAAGGTACTGAGGTTCCACATGTTGTCCCCAGCCCGTGTGTTGCAGGCCGTGTCCAGGGACCAGTGGTTTGTGATGCTGGACCCAAGGGATGCATACTTCCATGTTCCTGTTCACCCAGCTCATTGGCAGTACCTCCGATTCACTTTCGAAGGGACAGCTTACAAATTCATGGTTCTTCCATTCGGCCTCTCCTTGGCACCCACAAAGTGCAGGGACACTGTCCTGGCACCTCTCACGTCCCGAGGATTGTTGATCCTCAATTACCTGGATGATTGGCTGATTTGTGCCCCGACCAGAACCCAGGTCCTGTCAGACAGAGACATGTTCCTGACCCACATCGGCAGGCTGGGCTTTACTGTAAACGATAAGAAGAGTTGTCTGACACCCACCCAGAGAGTGGCCTTCATTGGCATGGAACTGGACTCAGTCTTCACGAGAGCACGCCTGCCCACCAGAAGGGTTCAGGCGATGTTATCTTGCCTTGACCACTTTCGGCAGGGGCGGGTGTTATCCCCACCTGTTGGGCTTGCTGACGGCGACCTCCCACCGGCAAGCACCCGAAGCACCACCATAACCGCCAGCTGCGGGTGACCGCACAGTGCCTCAGGGCATTGTTGAGGTGGCGCTGTTGCTCCTTTCTCTCAGGTGCTGTGGAGATGCTGTGGATGTGCCACCGGGAGCTGGTCAGCACAGATGCCTCCCAGATTGGCTGGGGGGGTGTGGCCAAGGGCAGGTCGGCCATCGGCTGTTGGCTACCCCCTTGGAACGGCAGGCTCATCAACACACTAGAGCTTCGAGCTGTAATGCTGGCCCTGCTGTCTTTCCTTCCACATGTGAAGGGAATACATGTCCTGGTGAGAACGGACAACACCACAGTGGTGGCTTACATCAAACATCAGGGTGGACTGAGTTGACCCACCTCCTTCATCTTATGGGACGGGAGTTCCTTCTCTGGACTCAGGGATGTCTAGCATCTCTACACGCAGTGCACATACCTGGGTTCCTGAATGTGGCAGCAGATATGCTCTCAAGGGAGGGCCCGCCACCTTGGGACTGGAGCCTACATCCTCAGGTGGTGCAGCACCTGTGGGACACGTTCGTAGTGCGCAGGTGGACATGTTTTCCTCCCTGGACAATGCACACTGCCCCCTGTGGTACTCCATGTCAGAGCCACCAGGGCTTCTGGGTTTGAATGCTCTGGCTCACGGTTGGCCAGGGCTGGAGCTTTACGCATTTCCCCCTTTTCCGCTGATACAGGCTGTGCTGGACATATTGCTGTCTCAGGCCGGTGGAACTCTGTGGCATCTGAGACCATACTGCCTCAGTTTTTGGGCTTGGCCGCTGAACAGCACCAATGGCTGCCTAGGTGGAGCGGACACGGTCAGTGAGAACAACAGACCAGCTCTTTGTATGCTATGGTGAGGGAGTCCTGGGGGCTGAGCTGTCAAAGCAGAGGCTCTCTCACTGGATCGTGAACATGATTACGACAGCATACTGCCTGGCTGGAAGGCCAGTGCTGGGATCTATGGTGGCACATTCAACACGAGGTGTGGCTGCGTCCTAGGCTCTACTGAGAGGAGTGCCCCTCGCTGATATCTGTGCTGCGGCCAGCTGGACTTCGGGTGAATGTGGCACCTCCCTCTGCGGTTGGGTCAGCGGTCCTGGGCGTCGCCTCCCCTTCCGGGGACTGTGCCGGGATCTCCTTCCACATTGATGGCCCCTGCATCTTGGTCCCGCGCTGGGACTTCGCCGTTGGCTGGCCAGGTTCTTCTAGCACCGACAAAGTCTGGTACAGGTATACCAATATATTGAAACATAACGAAGGTTACGTATGTAACCACGGTTATGTGAGCTATATGGATCACTCCAATCCTCTACAGTGCTAGAGGCGCATCGAAAATGATGTAGAGAACGTGTGTCACGGCCATGTACACGGGAGTAAATCTGTAAATCCTCACCTCAGATGTATCCCTCCGCCGTGGAGTGATACCCATATATTGGAGTGGTCCATATAGCTCACATAACCGTGGTTACGTACGCAACCTTTGTTTTGTCACACAACACAATGCCACAGATGTCTCAAGTTTTGAGGGAGTGTGCAATTGGCATGCTGACGGCAGGAATGTCCACCAGAGCTGTTGCCAGATAATTTAATGTTAATTTCTCTACCATCGTCATTTTTGAGAATTTGGCAGTAAGTCCAACTGGCCTCAAAACCGCAGACCATGTGTATGGCATCGTGTGGGCGAGTGTTGTGCTGATGTCAATGTTGTGAACAGAGTGCCCCGTCGTGGGGTTATGGTATGGGCAGGCAAAACTATGGACAATGAACACAATTGCATTTTATCAATGGCAATTATAATGCACAAAAATACCGTGATGAGATCCTGAGGCCCATTGTGAGGCCCATTTCTTTAAGGTATCTGTGACCAACAGATGCATATCTATTCCCAGTCATGTGAAATCCATAGATTAGGGCCTCATGAATTTATTTCCATTGACACATTTCCTCATATGAACTGTAACTCAGGAAAATCTTTGAAATTGTTGCATGTTGCCTTTATATTTTTGTTCAGTATAGATTGGAGATTGCACTTTTGAGAAAACTCCATTGCTTCTATTTTACAGGGAAAATAAATCAAGCTCAGCTCATATACTGTAAAGTATTTGACATGTACCATGTGCAGCAACATGTCAACCAGGTTTTATCCCCTGTAGAACCACATTAGTCCACTGTGTCCTTGTGTATATTAGTTTATATTAGCTGTCAACAAGCCCAGAGTATACAGTTCATAGTGGAGAGAGTGTAGACATGGAATACTGTTTGTGGCACTTTGAAAATATATCAACCAATTGAATATTGGTTTAACAGACGGAGTGTCCCAAAGCAGAGTGTTTTGATTCTCTGTCTGCGATGGAGCTGGCTGAACAGATCACCCTGCTAGACCACATTGTGTTCAGGAGCATCCCTTACGAGTGAGTGTATATTCTACATCAGATAATAGTATTGTTGTGCTGTTGTTGTTTTTGCATAATTGTGGTGTGTTCTGTGTCCACCAGAGAGTTTCTGGGCCAGGGTTGGATGAAGCTGGAGAAGTTGGAGAGAACACCATACATCATGAAGACCAGTCAGCACTTTAATGATGTAAGATTTAAAACAGATCTATACTCTATAGCTCTATACCAGACAGTACTTCAGATCTAAACTCATATCTTAACATATCTCTTTATCCCGTCTTTCCTTTAACTCTGCCTCTTTCCCACCCCCCATTTCTCTCACCCCCCCTGTTTTGTCCTGCTCTAGATGAGTAACCTGGTAGCGTCTCAGATCATTGCCCATACAGACGTGGGCTCCAGGGCTAACTCCATAGAGAAGTGGTTGGCTGTGGCTGGTATCTGTCGCTGCCTCAACAACTATAATGGAGTTCTGGAGATCACCTCAGCTCTCAACCGCAGCGCCATCTACAGGCTGAAGAAGACATGGGCCAAAGTCTGCAAACAGACCAAGTCACTGATGAGCAGGCTACAAAAGACCGTGTCATCAGAAGGCCGATTCAAGAACCTGAGAGAAACCCTAAAAAAGTAAGGAGGGAAAAAAGAGTGAACGTGTGTCTCTGGGAATTTACTCCTAGATTATCACTAAGGACTTTGTGACAAGTTAGGAAAAGCATGAATATTATGTGAATATTGATTGATGGATTGATGTTTGTGCAGCTGCAACCCTCCGTGTGTGCCCTACCTGGGGATGTATCTGACTGACTTGGCCTTCATCGAAGAGGCAACACCCAACTTCACTGAGGAGGGACTTGTCAACTTCTCCAAGATGAGGATGGTAAACACACACACACACACACACACACACACACACACACACACACACACACAGTCAATCACTCTGCCTGTATCTCTCTCATTTTGTCTCATGTCTCTTCTCTCTGTTCCAGATGTCTCACATCATCAGAGAGATCCGTCAGTTCCAGGGTGCGCCCTACAGGATAGAGCACCAAGCCAAGGTAACACACACTACACAGTCGATCAATGGAGTTGTTCTTTGTCACATGCGCCGAATAAATCAGGTGTAGACTTTACCATGAAATGCTTACTTACTCTCTCCCAGGTTACTCAGTTCCTGCTGGATAGGACTCTGGTGATGGATGAAGACACTTTGTATGAGCTGTCACTGAAGATTGAACCCCGCCTCCTTCCTAGCTAAACACAAAGAAATACCACACAGTTGGTTTCACTCCAGCTGGCACTTAGTGGCACTTAGTATTTAGTATTCTTATTATCATCAGCTTGGTAACCATGGAACCGATGGACGGGAGAGCCCTGAGAGTCACCTGGTTTAGGGTTCTTGTTACTTTAGCAGCATTGCCAATGAACAACTCATGTGAAGACGTGCCTTGCTTGTAAATATGTACATATCAAGATGCTGTAATAAACTGTATTAGTGTAGTGATAACTGTTATAATGATGATCTTGCATACATTTCAATGTAACATATAATAATATATGCCATTTAACAGACGCTTTTATCCAAAGCAACTTACAGTCAAGCGTGCATACATTTTAAGTATGGGTGGTCCCAGGAATCAAACCCACTGTCCTGGCGTTGCTAGCATCATGCTCTACCAACTGAGCTACAGAGGATTCACATTGCTCTGAAGAAGACTGAACCCAGTTAGATTTAGGTTTGGCTGTACCTGTGACTTCGAGAGGGAGAAGCTGGCCAGACTAATGGCAGCTGTGGGAAGAGACTAGTGAGGAGGGACAGTGGCTGTCTCTATATTGTCCTCTACTGGTGAACTAGTGGAAGGTCAGCCTCATATCTTAAAGTGATTGTGAGCATTCCCCAAAATATTTTTAAAATCAAATGTTATTGGTCATATACACGTATTTAGCAGATGTTATTTGCAGGTGTAGCGAAATGCTTGTGCTTCTAGTTTCGACAGTGCAGCAATATCTAACAAGTAATATCTAACAATTTCACGACAAATACCTAATACACACAGTAAAGGAATGGAATTAAGAGTATATAAATATATGGACGAGCAATGTCAGAGCAGCATAGACTAAGATACAGTAGACAGTATAGAATTAAGCAAAAAGGCCCGAGGAGGTGTGGTATATGGCCAATATACCACGGCTAAGGGCTGTTCTTATGCACGACGCATCGCAGAGTGCCTGGACACAGCCCTTAGCCGTGGTATATTGGCAATATACCTCAAACCACTGAGGTGGCTTATTGCTATTATAAACTGTTTACAAATGTAATTAGAACAGTAAAAATAAATGGTTTGTCATACCCGTGGTATATGGTCTGATATACCACGGCTGTCAGCCAATCAGCATTCAGGGCTCGAACCACCCAGTTTATAATACAGTATTGTCACGCCTCCACCTGCTCCCCCTCCCTGATGCTCGAGAGAGCCAGGCTCCCCATCATTACGTGTGTCCGCGCAATATTGGACTCGCCTGGACTCCAGGTTTCACTTTGTTGATTGCCACTTTTATATCTGTCTGTTCCTCAGTTTGTTCCCTGTGTCAGCATTATTGTCGTTATGTTTCCCCTGTCCAGATCCTTGTTTGTTTCTTGTCAGTTGTTTATTAAATGTTCACTCCCTGTACTTGCTTCTCGTCTCCCAGCGTCTGTCCTTACAGAATGCTGACACCCCAATTTGAAGCATCAGGGAGTATTATTATTTTTTTTTTCTGGTGACTTCGTGTCCAGGTGCCGTTGCCGGAGGAACCAGGGATGCCTCAACTGGTTTGTTGGGCTCCCATACCTTAGCTGGCTCGAGAGGTTTCCTTGCTTCATTTGGCTTGGCAGGCTCTCACACCATGTCATGCCTTGGCCGCCTCATCAGGCTCCAGAGCCTTGGCCTGCTCGTCAGGCTCCCATGTCTTGGCCGGCCTGTCAGGCTCCCCCAGGTGGGACGCCGGGGGGGGGGGGGGGGGGCTGTCACGCCTACTCCCCCTCCCTGGTGCCCAAGGGTGCCAGGCTGCTCATCATTACGCACACCTGTCACCATCATTACGCGCTTCAGCGCAATATTGGCCTCACCTGGACGCCTTCACTTTGTTGATTGCCTCCTCTATATGTCTGTTCCTGAGTTTGTTCCCGGTGTCAGCATTAATATTGTTTTGTTATCCCTGTCCTGACGCTGTCCGTGTTTGTTTCATGTCCGTTATTTATTGAATGTTCACTCCCTTCTCGTCTCACAGCATTGGTCCTTACAAGTATATACATATGAGATGATTAATGCAAGGTATGAAAACATTATTAAAGTGACTAGAGTTCCATTTATTAAAGTGGCTATTGATTTCAAGTCGGTGTATGTAGGCAGCAGCCTCTCTGTGCTAGTGGTGGCTATTTAACAGTCTGATGGCCTTTAGATTGAAGCTGTTTTTCAGTCCCAGTCTCAGCTTTGATGCACCTGTACTGACCTTGCCTTCTAGATGATAGCGGGTGAACAGCCACTTTTCTCAACCGTGTAATGTGTAATATACAGTAACTTATTCTCCTCAGAGCCAAACAATATAGAGAATATACATGTATATGGCTCCACTACTCCCAGTCTTTACCCAAATTGCAGTTTCAGCAATGTTTATTTCAAACATCTCTGTTTTGGAGATGACAAGATTCAGATTCTGTTCTTGGGTAAAGGGATTTGAGCCAAACAATTTCTCACTGCTAGTGTGAAGTACAGTCTTTAAAGTTACTAACAGCTTTTGTCTGAATATTTATGTGTTGTAGTTTATCTTTGGATGTGTTTATGTATTAGTATTTGTTTGATTGTTATCTGATTACTTGTTCCAACAGTATTATTAAAAAACCTGCACTATTGATTTGTAAAGTATGTCAATAGATTTGTTTTACTCATTTGAATTTTTATTTGCTTTTGGCCATATTTTCCAAAGGGGGGGGGGGGTTACAGGTACAATAAAACAATTAAAGAAATGTATCCAAAAATAACCCCAACCCATTCCTCATTCCCCATCCACCACCCCACATCCTCCTCCCCACCCGGAAACCATGTCCCCACCACGCCTATTTTCCAAATGTTGGAATGTTCTCAAACCAGCACTGTTCATAATATCAGTAAAGGTACAGATTCTACATTTGGACCAGTAGGGGGATGCAAAAGGCTGTCCTACAGATCGCAAGACATTATTGTGAAATGATGGTGTAGGGGCATGGCATTTTGATTCCCAGTTACATTGTTATTACATTTTGCGCCAAGTAGATATTAGTGCAATAAAAGGACAGAAGCGTAGTTTACATTATTTAAGGGATATACAGGGCATTCAGAAAGTATTCAGAACCCTGCACTTTTTCTTACGTTACAGCCTTATTCTACAATGGATTCAATTGTTTTTTCCCCCACATCTACACACAATACCCCATAATGACAAAGCAAAAACGGGTTTTCAGACATTTTTCAAAACAGAAATGATAATTTGCTTAAGTATTCAGACCCTTTTATTCAGTACTTTGTTGAAGAACCTTTGCAACTGATTACAGCCTTGAGTCTTTTTGGATATGACGCTACTGTCAGTGTCGTGTGTATAGGTGGCAGGGAAGTCAGGCACAGGAAAATCAAACTGAGTGTAATGGAGTTATTTAATAACAATAAACGAAACATACTCCACACTAAATGTAACAATAAATAAAGTGGGTACGAAGACCCGTCGCGCACCAATACAAAAAATAACACAACACTGAATAACAAACAATCTCTGACAAAGACATGAGGGGAAACAGAGGGTTAAATACACAACAGGTAATGAATGGGATTGAAACCAGGTGTGTAGGAAGACAAGACAAAACCAATGGAAAATGAAAAATGGATCAATGATGGCTAGAAGACCGGTGACGTCTACCGAGCACCGCCCACCGAGCACCGCCCGAACAAGGAGAGGCTTCAACTTCGGTAGAAGTTGTGACAGCTACAAGCTTGGCGCACCTGTATTTGGGGAGTTTCTCCCATTATTCTCTGCAGATCCTCAAGCTCTGTCAGGTTGGATGGGGAGCGTCGCTGCACAGCTATTGTCAGGTTTCTCTAGAGATGTTAGATTGGGTTCAGGTCCGGGCTCTGGCTGGGCCACTCAAGGACATTCAGAAACTTGTCCCAAAGCCACTCCTGCGTTCTCTTGGCTGTGTGCTTAGGGTCTTTGTCCTGTTGGAAGGTGAATCTTCGCCCCAGTCTGAGGTCCTGAGCGCACAGGAGCGGTGCCTGGTTTCCTCCAGACGTGGCACTTGGCATTCAGGCCGCAGAGATGGTTGTCTTTCTGGAAGGTAGGTTCTCCCACCTCTACAGAGGAAGTCTGGAGCTCTGTCAGTGACCATCGGGTTCTTGGTCATCCCCCTGAGGAAGGCCTTTCTCCCCCGATTGCTCAGTTTGGCTGGGTGGCCATCTCTAGGAAGAGTCTTTGTGATTCCAAACTTCTTCCATTTAAGAATGATGGAGGCCACTGTGTTCTTGGGGACCTTTAATGCGGGGGACATGTTTTGGTACCCTTCCCCAGATCTATGCCTCGACGCAATCCTGTCTCGGAGCTCTACGGACAATTCCTTCGACCTCATGGCTTGGTTTTTGCTCTGACATGCACTTTCAACTGTGACACCTTATATAGACAGGTGTGTGCCTTTTCAAATCATGTCCAATCAATTGAATTTACCACAGCTGAACTCCAATCAAGTTGTAAAAACGCCTCAAGGATGATCAATGGAAACAGGATGCACCTGAACTCAATTTCCAGTCTCATAGTAAAGGGTCTGAATAGTTAAGTAAATAACGGAGCAAAGCCGATATTTCCTGTTATAGCTATGGCTGAGGGATTGGTACATAGTATTTTAATCATATTAATGAAATTGGAGCCGATTCCCATATGTTCCAAGACAGACCAGCGGTATGACCATTCTAGTCTATGAAAAGCTTTTTCTACATCGAGAGCTAATACAGCTCAAGGAGCTGTTGTTTCTGATGAAGCATCTAAGATATGTAAATCATGATGATGATCATGATGATCATGATTTGATATGTTTATCAAAGATAGCGGGCAATAGTGAGAACACTGGGTGGCATCCTTACCTTTTATTTCATTAAAGCAAAATTCGTGCTGTATTTACATCTCCCAAATGAACCTTTGTGAACAGCTGTATTTATCATTTAGAGCAATAATGGACCTAATTGATTCCAAAATGTTAAATGGACGTTAGTAGGATACCATCCCATCCAGGTGATTTGTATTCATGCTATCCAATGCCCTTTTGAGTTCTTTGAGAGAGATTTGGGCTCCCAGTGAGGTGGCTTCCTCTGTTGAGAGAAGAGGAGTTCTTAATTCTGTTAGAAAGGACTTAGTCTGTGGATTTACAATCAGAAGACTATCGTTCTTTATAGAAGCGGGATAATCTTTGATTAATTTGGTTTCTGATAGTAATTCCCCTGTTTCAGATTCAATAGTTGCTGTACACTGAGTGTACAAAACATCAAGGACACCTTATTAATATTGTTCCCTTTTTTCCCTTCAATGCTTCCCACAGTTGTGTTAAGTTGGTTGGATGTATTTTGGGTGGTGGACCATTCTTGATACACACAGGAAACTGTTGAGCATGAAAAACCTTTGCTCTGCAGTTCTTGACTCAAACCCTTGTGCCTGGCACCTAGTACCATACCCTGTTCAAAGACTTAAATATTTTGTCTTGCCCATTCACCCTCTGAATGGCACATACAATCCATGTCTTATTTGACTAAAGGCTTAAAAATAATTGTTTTAACTGTCTCCTCCCCTTCATCTACATTGATTTAACAGGTGACATCAATAAGGGATCATAACTTTCACCTGGATTCACCTGGTCAGTCTATATCATGAAAAGAGCAGGTGTCCTTAATGTTTTGTAAACTCACTGTATCCGCTAATTGATTATTACTGCGTAGCTTGTTAGTCAGTAAACGACTGGGATGATTAATGATTACCATGGAAGTAATGGTTGACTCTTACTCGATGGATGGCTAATTCTGCTCTCTGTCTTATCAATAAATTAAGTTATGTTTTGACTTTGGTCTGAAAATAGTGTTTGTTGAGACCGCTCTAACACAGTTAACAACATTTCCAAATCTGATATTTTCTTTGTGATTTATTCTACCCAGATGCAAATTCAGTTGATTTTTTATATATATATATATATATATAAAACCTTTGGTGGCATCCCATAGAATCTGGATGTCATCGACTGAATTTTTATTGATCATTATAAATTCATTTAGTTCAATTTCAATTCACAGAATGTAGAATTTTGTCGTTATGAAATGTTGAAACGCCATCTTGTGGCTCTTTTAGGAGATTCTGACATTTGACGTTGGCAATAGTAAGCATGTCGAATTTCGATTTTCTTAATTAAAGGAAATAGAGGTGTAAATAATAGTATGAAATCGATTTGTGAGAATGATTTATGCCTGTTTGAGTAGAAAGTGTACTCTTTTGCTTTAGGATTATGTGCCCGCCAGGCATCAATGAGGTTGTAATCAGAGAGTATATGCTGGAGATCCTTGGTAGTGTGTAGATTATAGTTGGTTTTGTTAGATTTGTCACGCATGTCCAAAATGGCATTCATGTCTGTCCCAATAACCAGATGCAATTAACTTAATTCTAACAATATGCTGTTCAGAGAATCAAAAAACCGTAGCATCATATGAATTTGGAGCATGCACACTAATAAAGGCAAATTTCTTTCCATTGTGGATATATTTAAGGAAAGTGATACTGCCTTCTTGATCTTTGCTGCCTTTACCCAATATGGTAATTTTGAGTTTCTTATGTATCATTATGATAATACCTATAGTTTTGTTTGGTGCTGATGAAAAAGCAGCCAGTTTGTGAAAATGCTTCTCTATTCTATGTGAGTCCTTTTGGAGCAGGTGTGTTTCTTTGAGCATTGCTATATCATGTTTTTTTTGCTAGGATATCAAGACAGCTGGAACGTTTAATAGGAGAGTTTAGGCCTTTCAAATTCCAAGAGAAAATAGCTAGCTTTGCCATTTAAAAAAATAAATAAGAATGAAACCCAGCCATTGGTCATTCCCCACCCAGAACCCCCTGTGAACCATTCCCCTTCCCTCCAGCCCTCTTCCCTATACCATTACATTTGACATGTTATTCATTTAGCAGATGCTCTTATCCAGAGCAACTTCGAATCAAATCAAATCAAAGTGTATTTGTCACGTGCGCCGAATACAACAGGCGAAATGCTTACTTACAGGCTCTAACCAATGGTGCGGAAGAAAAAAAAGGTATGTGTGTGTGTAGGTAAGTAAAGAAATAAAACAACAGTAAAAATACATTTGAAAAAAGAGTAGCTAGGCTATTTACAGACACCTGTTAGTCAGGCTTATTGAGGTAGTATGTACACGTAGGTATCATTAAAGTGACTATGCATATATGATGAACAGAGAGTAGCAGAAGTGTAAAAAGAGGGGTTGGCAGGTGGTGGGACACAATGCAGATAGCCCGGTTAGCCAATGTGAGGGAGCACTGGTTGGTCGGGCCAATTGAGGTAGTATGTACATGAATGTATAGTTAAAGTGACTATGCATATAAGATAAACAGAGAGTAGCAGCAGTGTAAAAGAGGGGTTGTGGGGGGGGCACACAATGCAAATAGTCCGGGTAACCATTTGGTTACCTGTTCAGGACTCTTATGGCTTGGGGGTAAAAACTGTTGAGAAGCCTTTTTGTCCTATACTTGGCACACCGGTACCGCTTGCCATGCAGTAGTAGAGAGAACAGTCTATGACTGGGGTGGCTGGGGCTTTGACAATTTTTAGGGCCTTCCTCTGACACCGCCTGGTGTGGAGGTCCTGGATAGCAGGCAGCTTTGCCCCAGTGATGTACTGGGCCATACGCACTACCCTCTGAAGTGCCTTGCGATCGGAGGCCGAGCAATTGCCGGACCATGCAGTGATGCAACCGGTCAGGATGCTCTCGATGCTGTAGAACCTTTTGAGGATCTCAGGTCCCATGCCAAATCTTTTTAGTTTCCTGAGGGGAATAGGCCTTGTTTTGCCCTCTTCACGACTGTCTTGGTGTGTTTGGACCAATCTAGTTTGTTGTTGATGTGGACACCAAGGAATTTGAAGCTCTTAACCTGCTCCACTACAGCCCCGTCGATGAGAATAGGGATGTGCTCGGTGCTCCTTTTCCTGTAGTCTACAATCATCTCCTTTGTCTTGGTTACGTTAAGAGATAGGTTGTTATTCTGGCACCAGGAGAATATTCTCTGACCTCCTCCCTATAGGCTGTCTCATCATTGTCGGTGATCAGGCCTACCTACCACTGTTGTGTCGTCAGCAAACTTAATGGTGTTGGAGTCGTGCCTGGCCATGCAGTCGTGGGTGTACAGGGAGTACAGGAGGGGACTGAGCACGCACCCCTGGGGAGCTCCAGTGTTGAGGATCAGCGTGGCAGATGTGTTGCTACCTACCCTCACTACCTGGGGGCGGCCTGTCAGGAAGTCCAGGATCCAGTTGCAGAGGGAGGTGTATAGTACCAGGATCCTTAGCTTGGGGATGAGCTTTGAGGGTACTATGGTGTTGAACGCTGAGCTGTAGTCAATGAACAGCATTCTCACATAGGTGTTCCTTTTGTCCAGGTAGAGAGTTAATAAATGTTACAGTAGAAAGTTAATAAATGTTCATACTTTTTTCCTACTGGTCCCCCATGGGAATCAAACCCACAATGCCATGCTCTACCAAGTAAGCTACACGGGACATTACAGGGTTGCAACATAACATGCTGCAGCCTTACTGTAACGCTCGTCTGATGAAGAAGGATCGGACCAAAGCGCAGCGTGGTAAGTGTTCATGATTTTTATTAAAACTGAACACTAGAACAAAATTAAAAAGCGAGGAAACGACAACGAGCAGTTCTGTCAGGCGCAGAAACACAAAACAGAAAATAACTACCCACAAAACACAGGTGGGAAAATGCTACCTAAGTATGGTTCTCAATCAGAGACAACGATAGACAGCTGTCCCTGATTGAGAACCATACCCGGCCAAAACAAAGAAATACAAAACATAGAAAAATTAACATGGAATGCCCACCCCAAATCACACCCTGACCAAACATAGAGACATAAAAAGCTCTCTAAGGTCAGGGCGTGACAGTACCCCCCCCCAAAGGTGCGGACTCCGGCCGCAAAACCTGAATCTATAGGGGAGGGTCTGGGTGGGCATCTATCCGAGGTGGCGGCTCTGGTGCGGGACGTAGACCCCGCTCCACCTCTGGCTTGGCCCACTTTGGTGGCGCCTCTAGTGCAGGGTCCCAACCCCGGACTGGGGACCCTCGTTGCGAGCCCCGGACTGGGCACCCTCGTTGCGGGCCCCGGACTGGAGGGCGTCGCTGGAAGCTCCAGACTGTAGGGCTTCGCTGGAGGGAGGAGACGCAGAGACAGCCTGGTGCGTGGGGCTGCAGCAGGGCCCACCAGGCTGGGGAGACCTACAGGAGGCCTGGTCCTTAGAGGAGGCACAGGATGAACCAGGCTGTGGGGGAGCACTGGGGTTCTAGTGCTTGACACTTGCACATCTCCACTTGGCTGAATGCCCACTTTAGCCTGGCACGGGCAGAGCGCAGGCATAGGACGCACTGAGCAGTCACAGCGCACCGGAGACACAGTGCGCAGAGCCGGTGCAGGATACCCTGGGCCAAAACGGCGCACCTGAGACCAAGCGAGCTGAGCTTCCACAATCTGCCCTGGCTGGATGCCCACTCTAACGTGGCACTTGCGGAGGGCTGGCATATAGCGCACTGGGCTATGAGCGCGCACTGGAGACCCCGTGCGCTTTACCGAATAACACGGTGCCTGACCAGTACCACGCTCCTTCCGGTAAGCACGGGGAGTTGGCTCAGGTCTATAGCCTGACTCCGCCAATCTCCCCGTGTGCCCCCCCCCCCCAAAAAAAAAATATTTTTATTAAAACTGAACACTAGAACAAAGCAAGAAACGCCAACAAACAGTTCTGTCAGGTACAGAAACACAAAACAGAAAATACCTACCCACAAAACACAGGTGGGAAACGGTTACCTAAGTATGGTTCCCAATCAGAGACAACGATAGACAGCTGTCCCTGATTGAGAACCATACCCGGCCAAAACAAAGAAATACAAAACATAGAAAAATTAACATAGAATGCCCACCCAAATAACACCCTGACCAAACCAAACTAGAGACATAAAAAGCTCTCTAAGGTCAGGGCGTGACACTTACCTATGCAATCTCTTAAGCAGCATATTTTTTGGGGGGGGTCTCAAGGTATTGAGAAATAAATAAAGTAAAACATTAAATAAGTAACCATTTACCCCTTCAGACCTTTACATGAAAGTTTGCTGACTTGGTGGGTAATGAAGAAAAAAACGAGCAAAGGGAAAAAAAGTTGGCTAAATATAACAACAGAATTGCAAGCCTAAACAGACAAACAGGATGGCTGTATCATTAGTGTCACGTTCTGACCTTTATTCCTTTGTTTTGTCTTTATTTAGTATGGTCAGGGCGTGAGTTGGGGTGGGCAGTCTATGTTCGTTTTTCTATATTTTCTTTTTCTGTGTTTGGCCTGATATGGTTCTCAATCAGAGGCAGCTGTCAATCGTTGTCCCTGATTGAGAACCATATTTAGGTAGCCTGTTTTCCTTTGTGATTTGTGGGTGGTTATTTTCAGTCTTTGTGTGTCTGCACCAGATAGAACTGGTTTCCTTTGTGATTTGTGGGTGGTTATTTTCAGTCTTTGTGTGTCTGCACCAGATAGAACTGTTTTGATTTGTGGGTGGTTATTTTCAGTCTTTGTGTGTCTGCACCAGGTAGAACTGTTTTCCTTTGTGTTTTGTGGGTGGTTATATTCAGTCTTTGTGTGTCTGCACCAGGTAGAACTGTTTCGGTTGTCACTTTGTTGTTTTGTATTTTTGAAGTGTTCAGTTTCTTATTAAAAAGATGAACACTAACCGCGCTGCACTTTGGTCCTCTCCTTCTTCCACAGACGACAGCCTTTACAATTAGCAATCCTAACCATAATGTACCCTCAACACCTGCTCGCTCCATGACCTAGACTGGCCAGGTGAATCCAGGTGAAAGCTATGATCCCTTAATTATGTCACTTGTTAAATCCACTTCAATCAGTATAGATGAAGGGGAGGAGACAGATTAAAGAAGGATTTTTAAGCCTTGAGACAATTGAGGCATGGATTATGAATGTGTGCCATTCAGAGATAAAAGATTTAAGTGCCTTTGAACGAGGTATAATAGTAGGTGACAGATGCACCGTTTTGAGTGTGTCAACAACCGCAATGCTGCTGGGTTTTTCACACTCAACAGTTTCCTGTGTGTATCAAGAATAGTCAACCTCCCAAAGGACATCCAACCAACTTGATACAACTTGACACATCTGTGGGAAGCATTGGAGTGAACATGGGCCAGCATCCATGTGGAACGCTTTTGACACCTTATACAGTGCATGCCCCTACGATTTGAGGCTGTTCTGAAGTGGAAAAGGGGTACAATGTTTTTTACACTCAGTGTATAGCATAACAAAATCATACACTCAAGTTAGGCTGATATATTTTGATACCATACCTATTTTATTGAACTGATTACATAGTCCTTTATATCTGAAGGATACAAACTCAGTGGCAGTGCCTTGGGGATCTTACAACACAGAATGGGGTGCAACGCAATACTAGGAAGGTGTTTCTAATGTTTTGTACACTCAACGTTTGTGGTCTGTGCTATGTAAAAAAAAATTAAAGGGTATGTGTCTATAATCCAGATATTCACAATAATTAATAGATTTTAACTTTTTTATTATTAAAGAGGTAAATGTTTATTTCCTTACAGTGTTGTTCTTCAGATCATGTTTTTGTTGTGACGCTTATTGGCTGAGAGCAGTAACAGAAACACCTTTCAGACTGCTTCGTTTTTCTACAGTCCTGAATGGCAGGAATCTTTCTCACATCCTGATACATTCTATAGCCCTGCTTTTATACATGACCATATACTTTGTTATGAAACCTGATGTTTTACCGCAGTATTTTTCCATGCATTTCCTTAGAGAATGTACATATTTCCATGTGTAACGGTATAATTTAGACCGTCCCCTCGACCATACCCGGGCGCGAACCAGGGACCCTCTGCACATCATCAACAGTCACCCACGAAGCATCGTTACCCACTACTACTTCAAGGTCTCAGAGCAAGTGACGTCACCGATTGAAACGCTATTTAGCACGCACCACCGCTAACTAAGCTAGCCGTTTCACATCCGTTACACATGCATGCACATGATTTATCAGTATGAACTTTGCTTATTAGTGTGCGTAAATGTACGCACAGCCATGACCATGCATACGCACAGTGCCAAGTTATGGAATAAGCGAACTGCTTGGGGAAAATAAATGTTGAACATTTGTGAAATTGTGAGGGTAATAATTAAATTATTTTTCGATGTCATTGTATTTCGATTGTGAATTCATGCAGCATATCTTAACATGCTTTATAATTTGGCCATATCAATAAATTTGTTACGATAATCAATAAAGTACAATAATTTGTTAAATTAGAGGCACATGTGAAAGTGAAACCGTTGAGATACTATTTTAAAAACGGAGATAATGGGAAATCATGATGATCTTGCTCAGTTGGAAGATTTGGCACACGCTGCATTTCACAGAGAGACGTTTTTAGAGACAGATGGGTCTTTTTCTGCAGAAGTACGATTGGCTCATCAGATATCGTTTCCAAAAAACAATCTTATAGGATTTTTGCGCGGATTTAGGACCTACTTTAAAAAGGCAAACGTATACCATTCCGGTGCACATCCAAGTGCTATCCATCCTCGGGTATTTTGCAACGGTCCCTTTCCAGCAGGAACTTTCCGATTGGCATCTCATAGAAAAACGAGCAGTAACGAATACAATTTCCATACACCATCGCACAACAGCTTGAAGTCAAGAGGGATTTATTTGCCATGATGCAATCATGCAATCAATGGGTTCTCAAATACTAACGAGCAATAGACGGCACCCACAAAGACATAAAACCATCATCCCAAAACGATTTAAATTAAGTGAAAAGTAAAGACTTCCACTCTTTATGTGCAGTTGAAGTTATGTGACGCGCAAAATACGTTGCTGAATGTGGTTGCACTGTGGTCAGGTGTTGCCTACTCAAATGTTCCTAAAGATCCTCTCTTTGTAGCTATGTTTAGATTTCTACTGGTCAAGCCACAACTGAGCGAGACAAATAAAACAGTTTGGTTATAATCAGTCTATGACACTAGGACCTCTATTTCAGTCTCGATTTTTTTAGTTGCGAGGTTGAGACAGATGGGATTTTTTCCACAGAAGGTATATAGATTGGCTCATTATATATTGTTTCCCCAAACAAATCATATAGGGTCTTTGCTTAAGATCTACCTTTCCAACTTGTCTCAGAGCATTTTTCATTATTCTGTAGGTAAATCCGAGTCACTCCATTAATACTGAACAAAAAAATAAACGCAACTTGTGTTGGTCCCATGTTTCATGAGATGAAATAAAATATCCCAGAAATGTTCCATACACACAAAAAGCTTATTTCTCTTAAATGTTGGGCACATATTTGCTTACATCCCTGTTAGTGAGCATTTTAGCCTTTGTCAAGATAATCCATCCACCTGACAGGTGTAGCATATCAAGATGATTAAACAGAATGATCATTACACAAGGTGCACCTTGTGCTCGGGACAATAAAAGGCCACTCTAAAATGTGCAGTTTTGTCACACAACACAATGCCACAGATGACTCAAGTCTTCAGGGAGCCTGCAATTGTCATGATGACTGCAGGAATGTCCACCAGAGCTGTTGCCAGATAATTTCATGTTAATTTCTCTACCATAAGCCAATGTCATTTTAGAGAATTTGGCAGTACGCCAAACCGGCCTCACAACCGCAGACCATGTGTAACTACACCAGCCCAGGACCTCCACATCCGGCTTCTTCACCTGAGGGGTCGTCTGTGACCAGCTACCCGGATAGCTGATGAAACTGAGGAGTATTTTTGTCTGTAATAAAGCCCTTTTGTGTGGAAAAACTCATTCTGATTGGCTGGGTCTGACTCCCCAGTGGTTGGGCCTGGCTCCAAAGTGGGTGGGCCTATGGTTTTCCTGACCCACCCATGGTTGCATCACTGCCCACTCATGTGAAATCCATAAATTAGGGTATAATTTATTTATTTAAATTGACAGATTTCATTATGTAACTCAGTAAAATCGCTGAAATTGCTGCATTTATATTTTTGTTCAGTATATGTTACGAACTTGAAAAACTTACTATATGTTACGAATTTGCGAAACATATGATATGTTATGAATTCTAGCTAGCTGGCTAACATTAGCTAGGCTAGGGGTTAGGGAAAAAGGTTAGGGTTAGGGTTAAATTTAGGAATTAGGTTAAAGGTTTAGGATTAGGGGAATGGTTAGCTAAAAGGGTTAAGGTTAGGGGAAGGGTTAGCTAACATAATAAGTAGTTACAAAGTAGCTAAAAAGTAGTAAGTAGTTGAAAAGTTGCCAATTAGCTCAAATGCTAAAGTTGTCTGTGATGAGATTTAACCTCGCAACCTTTGGATTGCTAGAAATTTGCGTTATATGCCCATCCATCTGCCACAGCAATTTTTGTTTTGCCTGAAGTAAAATTCTGTCTCATGTAACCATAACAATCATAATATACTGAAACATACTAATTTGAGTGTCTGACTTCCGAATTTGCTTGTACTATGTTATGTCTAGTCTATGAGACCGGGCTGGCCAATCCTGTGCACATCCAAGTGCTGTCCACACTGGGGTTTTTGGCAAAGGGCACTTTTAAATGGGACCTTGCTTACATCTCACAGTCCTCGACGAGACAATGTTTTGGATGCAAACATCAGCAAAACGAACAGTAACGCATGCAATTTCCATACACCATCGCACAACAGGTTGAAATCGAGAGGGATTTCTTTGCCATGATGCCATCAATGGGTTCCCAAATATGAACGGAGCAATAGACAGCACACACATAGTCACAAAAGAACCATCCCAAAATGATTTCAACTATGTGAACAGAAAAGGTTCCGCTCTCAATCTGCAAGTAATAGGTTGTGATGTGCAAAGACGCTGCTGAATGTGGAGGAAAGGTGGAATGCATTACTTGTTAATTCTGCAGAACAGCAATGTTCGCCTATACGCCTACAGGAGGGAACTGTTGAGGATGGACGGCTTATTTGTGATTTGTGAGTGTTGCCTACTAATTTTAAGCATATTTGACATTGTTAAAGCACCTTGAATTGTCCTAATAGCCCTCTCTTTGTAGAGGTGGTTTTATTTTTACTGGTCAAGCCACAACTGAGATAGCCAAATAAAACATTTTGGTTGTACTCAATCTCTGACACCAGCACATATTTCTGTCTTGTAGTTTTTTTGGTTGCGATGTTGTATTTCATGGTACAGCGTTGTATATTCCGCGCGGGTTTTATTAAAGGGATGATTTTGACCATTAATGGTCTCAATTTGGTATCAGTTGGTCAATATTGCATAGAAACTATTCTAAAATACTACTTACGAACGTAATTTAGAATGTTCGTAGGCATAAAAAAAAGTATGACATATCAAACAATCTTATGAACGTCCAATGCACACAATTGATAAATACCATTGGTTCTCAGCCTCAGTGCCCGTGCACGACCTTGGCTATTTGCATTTCGAATTAATCTAATTAACCGTATGGTCCAAAAAATCCCTTTAAAGCCCGTGTGGAATATACAATGCTGTACCAGGAAATACAATGGCTTAACCAAAAAAAGATAAGAAGAAAAAAAACTTTTCCGAGACTGAAATAGGCGCTGGTGTCAGAGATTAGGTACAACAAAAACATTTTATTTCTCTCGCTCAGTTGTGGCTTGCCCATTGGAAATAAAAACATAGCTACAAAGAGATGACCTTTAGGACAATTCAAGTTGCTTCAGCAATGGCAAATATACTTCAAAGTTTTAGGCAACACTCACAAATAAGCCATCCATCCTGGAGCGGCAGGGTAGCCTAGTGGTTAGAGCAACCGGAAGGTTGGAAGTTCAAACCCCCGAGCTGAGAAGGTATAAATTCCCCTGAACAAGCAGTAAACCCACTGTTCCTAGGCCGTCATTGAAAATAAGAATTTGTTCTTGCCTAGTTAAATAAAGAAAAAATACATCCTCAACAGCTTCCGCTGTATGTTTATTTTACTCAAAGCCTGTGTTGTTGTATGTGTCGAACTGCTTTTCTTTATCTTGGCCAGGTCGCAATTGTAAATGAGAACATGTTCTCAACTTGCCTAGCTGGTGAAGGTGAAAAAAATAATCAAAGGCAGAAAGAAGAGTTGTGCGTTCCACCTGGTCACCTTTTGCGCATCACATAACCTATCACCTACATATTAGGAGTGGAAGCCTTTTCTGTTCACAAAGTTAAACTCGTTTTGGGACGGTGCCTTTATGGCGATGTGGGTGCCGTCTATTCAGTTCATATTTGGGAACCCATTGACGGCATCATAAATAAGAAACCCCTCTTGACATCAACATGTTGTGTGATGGTGTATGGAAATTGAATGTGTTACTACTGTTCATTTAGCTGACGATACCGAAGTAAAGTTGGTTTTATATTCACACATTCGGACATTCAACAGACATTCAACAGACATTCATCAGAAATTCAACAGACATTCTCCAAATGCCATTTCAAAATGTAAAAATCAATAACTTATTCACCATTTGTCACAGAATGATCAAACTAGATATGATTTATTCTATAAATGTCTAGCATACTTTTACAACCTTTATTTTGAGGAAAAAATTCCAGTTTTGATTTTATAGAAATAAATACAAATCTATCAAATGCCATTTAAAGCTGTATAAATCGATAACTAATTCACTATTTGTCACAGAAACATCAAACTAGATATTATTTATTCTATAAATGTCTAGTATACTTTTACAATCTTTGCTTTGAGTAGAAATTCCAGTTTTGATTTGATAGAAATACATAAAATCTCAAATATTTCATTTAAAGATGAATAAATCAATAACTAATTCAGTGACTGTCGCAGAAAAAAGTGAAAATATGCATTTATTCGCAAAAACTTCAAAGACATGTTCATTTCAAATGCAATTTCTTCTATATGAAGTCCACATTTTAAAATAGTTGCAAAGCACAATGGTCATTTCTTTATATGTCTCTAATTTAACAGCAAAGTAGACCTTTCCAATCATTTTCTATGTTGGCTTTGTTGAAGTCCTTCTTTGTCATCCCCAGACAAGCTGAAAGGTACCATCTGTTCAACACATACAGCCAAATGTTTAGTACCCCAGGTATTCCCAGAACACATTCTGGAAAGTCTATAGATTCAGTGGTCACTTTATTAGGTACAACCCCCTTTGCATCTGGAACAGCGTGAATTCAAAACTGTTGATGAAACTGGGAAAGGAGATACACTGCGCATACAGCGAGGAGGTGAGGGCCCTCGGAGTGTGGTGTCAGGAAAATAACCTCACACTCAATGTCAACAAAACAAAGGAGATGATCGTGGACTTCAGGAAACAGCAGAGGGAGTAGCCCGCTATCAACATCGACGGGACATTAGTGGAGAAGGTGGAAAGTTTTGTTCCTCGGTGTACACATCATGGACAAACTGAAATGGTCCACCCACACAGACAGCGTGGTGAAGAAGGCGCAGCAGCGTCTCTTCAACCTCAGGAGGCTGAAGAAATTTGGCTTGTCACCTAAAACACTCAAAAACTTTTACAGATGCACAATCGAGAGCATCCTGAAGAGCTGTATCACCGCCTGGTACGGCAACTGCTCCGCCCACAACCGCAAGGCTCTCCAGAGGGTAGTGAGGTCTGCACAACGCATCACCGGGGGCAAACTACCTGCCCTCCAGGACACCCACACCACCCGATGTCACAGGAAGGCCTAAAAGATCATCAAGGACAACAACCACCCGAGCCACTGCCTGTTCATACCGCTATCATCCAGAAGGCAGGGTCAGTACAGGTGCATCAAAGCTGGGACAGAGAGACTGAAAAACAGCTTCTATCTGAAGGCCATTAGACTGTTAAACAGCCATCACTAACATTGAGTGGCTGCTGCCAACACACTGGCTCATCTCTAGCCACTTTAATAATTAAAATTGGATGTAATAAATATATCACTAGTCACTTTAAACAATGCCAATTTCTATGTTTACATACCCTACATTACTCATCTCATATGTACAGTGCCTTGCGAAAGTATTTGGCCCCCTTGAACTTTGCGACCTTTTGCCACATTTCAGGCTTCAAAAATAAAGATATAAAACTGTATTTTTTTGTGAAGAATCAACACCAAGTGGGACACAAGATACTGTTGTGAAGAAGTTTAAAGCCGGATTTGGATACAAAAAGATTTCCCAAGCTTTAAACATCCCAAGGAGCACTGTGCAAGCGATAATATTGAAATGGAAGGAGTATCAGACCACTGCAAATCTACCAAGACCTGGCCGTCCCTCTAAACTTTCAGCTCATACAAGGAGAAGAAGATCAGAGATGCAGCCAAGAGGCCCATGATCACTCTGGATGAACTGCAGAGATCTACAGCTGAGGTGGGAGACTCTGTCCATAGGACAACAATCAGTCGTATATTGCACAAGTGTCGTTTAAAGTTTGCCACAAGCCACCTGGGAGACACACCAAACATGTGGAAGAAGGTGCTCTGGTCAGATGAAACCAAAATTGAACTTTTTGGCAACAATGCAAAACGTTATGTTTGGCGTAAAAGCAACACAGCTGAACACACCATCCCCTCTGTCAAACATGGCGGTGGCAGCATCAGCACCTGCTTTTCTTCAGCAGGGACAGGGAAGATGGTTAAAATTGATGGGAAGATGGATGGAGCCAAATACAGGACCATTCTGGAAGAAAACCTGATGGAGTCTGCAAAAGACCTGAGACTGGGACGGAGATTTGTCTTCCAACAAGACAATGATCCAAAACATAAAGCAAAATCTACAATGGAATGGTTCAAAAATAAACATATCCAGGTGTTAGAATGGCCAAGTCAAAGTCCAGACCTGAATCCAATCGAGAATCTGTGGAAAGAACTGAAAACTGCTGTTCACAAATGCTCTCCATCCAACCTCACTGAGCTCGAGCTGTTTTGCAAGGAAGAATGGGAAATAATTTCAGTCTCTCGATGTGCAAAACTGATAGAGACATTCCCCAAACAACTGTAATCGCTACAAAGTATTAACTTAAGGGGGCTGGATAATTTTGCACGCCCAATTTTTCAGTTTGTTAAAAAAAGTTTGAAATATCCAATAAATGTCATTTCACTTCATGATTGTGTCCCACTTGTTGATTCTTCACAAAAAAATAGTTTTATATTTTTATGTTTGAAGCCTGAAATGTGGCAAAAGGTCGCAAAGTTCAAGGGGGCCGAATACTTTCGCAAGGCACTGTATATACTGTACTCTATACCATCTACTGCATCTTGCCTATGCCGTTCGGCCATCGCTCATCCATATATTTTTATGTACATATTCTTATTCATTCCTTTACACTTGTGCGTAAAAGGTAGTTGTGAAATTGTTAGATTACTTGTTAGATATTACTGCATGGTCGGAACTAAAAGCACAAGCATTTCGCTACACTGGCATTAACATCTGCTAAATTTGGTTTGATTTTATTTGACGGTTCAAGTTTTTAAGTCCAGTTGGAGTTTACTGTCAGTACAAGTTTTGGAACTTTTGAGTTACAAAAGACCATCACAAAATGTACTGTCATTTTGCACATTCTAAAGTTCAAACAAACAGTAACAGAATACCTGAATACTTCTCTGCATGCTTTAGTGTCTAGCAAGGCAAGACCACGGGACTTGGTGTATGTAGGAGCAATTTATTTTAGTGAATAGTGTGGTGAACATAATAAAGTGTCAACTGAGTGTAGATAAACAACTCCTTTCGAACAGTGTCTGGCTGTCATACTGTCACGGCTGTTGAAAGGAGTGGACCGAGGTGCAGCGTGGGGAGGGTACATTTTCTTTATCAATATGACGCCAAACAAAACAATACACACTACAAAACCAAACTGTGAAGCTCAAAGGCTATGTGCCCTAAACAAAGTCAACTTCCCACAAACACAGGTGGGAAAAAGGGTACCTAAGTATGGTTCCCAATCAGAGACAACGATAGACAGCTGTCCCTGATTGAGAACCATACCCGGCCAAAACATAGAGATAGAAAATCATAGAAACACAAAACATAGAAATGCCCACCCCAACTCACGCCATGACCAAACCAAAATAGAGACATAAAAATGATCTCCAAGGTCAGGGCGTGACACATACGTTTGATCAATGGGTATAATGGTAAATCTTGGCTGCATGCCCACTTTAGCCCGGGCACGTGCAGGGAGCTGGAACAGGCCGCACTGGGTTCTCCTGGCAAACTGGGGAAACCGTGCCTAGAGCCGGCGCAGGACTCACTGGGCTGTGGAGGCGCACTGGAGGTCTGGAGCGCCAAGCAGGCACAAGACGTGCAGGGCTGGGGAGGCGCACAGAAGGCCTGGTGCGTGGGGCTGGCACAGTCTTCATCAGACGGCTAGCACGCACCTCAGGACGAGTATGGAGAGCTGACTCAGGTGACATCAAATCGAGGACACGCTCCGTAGGGCGAATGTCGTGCCTCATGCACCAACACAGCAGCTCTCTCATAGCTCTCTCCTCCAATCTCCCCATCAACTCCTTCACTGTTTCTGCTTCGCTCCCTTTGCTCACCTCCAATTTCACCCCAAATGGCTCTGGTTCCATTCTCGGCTCCGCCGACCGTCCCGTGTGCCCCCTCCAATTTTATTTTTTTGGGGGGGGCTGCCTCTCCTGGACACGCAGCTTAGTCCTTTGGTGGTGGGAAGTTCTGTCACGGCTGTTGAAAGGACTGGACCGAGGTGCAGCGTGGTGAGGGTACATTTTCTTTATTAACTCAATATGACGCCAAACAAAACAATACACACTACAAAACCAAACTGTGAAGCTCAAAGGCTATGTGCCCTAAACAAAGTCAACTTCCCACAAACACAGGTGGGAAAAAGGGTACCTAAGTATGTTTCCCAATCAGAGACAATGATAGACAGCTGTCCCTGATTGAGAACCATACCCGGCCAAAACATAGAGAGAGAAAATCATAGAAACACAAAACATAGAAATGCCCACCCCAACTCAAACCCTGACCAAACCAAAATAGAGACATAAAAAGGATCTCCAAGGTCAGGGCGTGACACATACGTTTGATCAATGGGTATAATGGTAAATCTGATCCCCAAGGTCCTCATAGGCTCACTCGGATATATAGAGTTGGAGGTAAAGAAAAAATAAAAAATATATGAAAATAGGACATTAAAACACTGGCAGAATTCTTTCATCTACATCCATTCACATAAAATATGCATTTTAAAGTATAAATACCCTTCTAAGACCACTGTCTTTCTGGACGTTTTACAAGGTTTGCAAATAGTTATTTCTGCAAGTAATGTGAATTGAAAGGGATATGGTAATACCTATGTAGGTATTACCATATGTAGGTATTACGTAGTTTCTACACTGGTATAATGAATATAATGTGTGGTAGTTGCTCACCTCCCTGCTGAATTATGTAGAGCTGATTTGAGCCAGTTTATTATTTTTTCATTATTTTTTCTGAAAAAACACATTTTCACGTAGACATTGTGCTAGCAGTTTAAGAGAGAAAGAGAGCCAATAGCATAGGGACAGCCTGGTTGAAGTCCTAGTTTTTAATGGTCAGTGCCAGTAGATTGCAGAAGGGTTCACATACAGTTCAGAAGCAAATCATAATGTATACATTCAGCCCAAAAACAAAACATGTACCGTCCACTTCTTATATTAGTGCTTTTTTGTGTTATCCACCCTCTGTTATCTTTCAATACTCATGCTAATTTACACTAACATTCTAAAGTTTACGGTCAATTTCCTTGTTTTTGAAAGATAAGCACAATTAAAATAACATCAAATTGATCAGAAATACAGTGTAGACATTGTTAATGTTATAAATTACTATTGGAGCTGGAAAGGGCTGATTTTTAATGGAATATCTACATAGGTGTACAGGGGCCCATTATCAGCAACCATCACTCCTGTGTTCCAATGGCATGTTTTGTTAGCTAATCCAAGTTTATCATTTTAAAAGGCAAATTGATCATTTTGCAATTATGTTAGCACAGCTGAAAACTGTTGTCCTGATTAAAGAAGCAATAAAACTGGCCTTCTTTAGACTAGTTGAGTATCTGGAGCATCAACATTTGTGGGTTTGATTACAGGCTCAAAATGGCCAGAAACAAATAACTTTCTTCTGAAACTCGTCAGTCTATTCTTGTTCTGAGAAATGAAGGCTATTCCATGCGAGAAATTGCCAAGAAACTGAAGATCTCATACAATGCTGTGTACTACTGCCTTCACAGAACAGCGCAAACTGGCTCTAACCAGAATAGAAAGAGGAGTTGGAGGCCCTGGTGCACAACTGAGCAAGAGGACAAGTACATGAGAGTGTCTAGTTTGAGAAACAGACGCTTCACAAGTCCTCAACTGGCAGCTTCATTAAATAGAGTATCCCCAAAACACCAGTCTCAACGTCAACAGTGAAGAGAAGACTCCGGGTTGCTGGCCTTTTAGGTAGAGTTTCAAAGAAAAAGCCAAATCTCTGTCTAGTGTCTGTTCTTTTGCCCATCTTAATCTTTTATTTTTATTGGCCAGTCTGAGATATGGCTTTTTCTTTGTAATTCTGCCTAGAAGGCCAACATCCCGGAGTGGCCTCTTCACTGTTGAAAACAAGAACATTTCTAATTGGCCCCAAACTTTTGCACGGTAGTGTATGTTATGGTTCAATCTTAGCTTTCCTTATCTCCACTGTGACCTTCTGTACCTTCTGTGGCCCTGTGGAATGTCCATGTTGATCCTCTTGGTCCATCCACCTGTCTTTGTTAGTCAGGCCTGACCCCTTCATCCCGTAGTTTATTCCAGTTATCTATTTTAATATGACTGAAGATGCAGAAGTGTATGCCAGGCCGCTTCTAATAGGGTATAACAGACTGGTTAGAACTTTGACCACACACCCTTTAGACGGACTACATGCCCTCTATCAAATCAAAACGGAATTTTTTTACTCAAAACAAAAGTTGTAAAAGTATGCTAGACATTTATAGAATAAATCATATCTAGTTTGATGTTTCTGTGACAAACAGTGAATTAGTTACTGATTTATACAGTTTAAAATTACATTTGACAGATTTTATGTATTTCTATCAAGTCAAAACTGGAATATTTCCTCAAAATAAAGGTTGTAAAAGTATGCTAGACATTTATAGAATACATTTACTTAGTTTGATGTTTCTGTGACAAACTGTGAATAAGTTAATGATTTTTTATACTGCTTTAAATTCAATTTTATATATTTTATGTATTTCCAACTGGAATTTCTACTCAAAACAAAGGTTGTAAAAATATGCTAGACATTTATAGAATAAATCATATCTAGTTTGATCATTCTGTGACAAACGGTGAATTAGTTATTGATTTTTACATTTTACATGGCTTTTGGCGAATGTCTGTTGAATGTCTGATGAATGTTTGTTGAATGTCTGTTGAATGTCCGAATGTGTGAATATAAAACCACAGGCTCATCAAGACCTGTGAGATGCTGATCGGCAAACTCCCGCTGAAAAGTGTCCATTGCCAAAACCTGATGGTGGAAAGCACTTAGATGTGCACCGGAATGGCATGTTTGCCTTTTTAATGTAGGTCTTAAACACTAGCAAAAATCTAATGAAATGTGTTTTGTTAATCTATATCTGATGAGCCAGTCTGTACTTTCTGCAAAAGTCCCATCTGTCTCTAAAAACACACTCTGCAAAACGTAGGGTCTTCCAACAGAGCATGAATAGCCATCTGCATTTCACGGTAAGGTCTACTACACTTCACGGTAAGGTCTACTACACTTCATGGTAAGGTCTACTACACTTCACGGTAAGGTCTACTACACTTCATGGTAAGGTCTACTACACTTCACGGTAAGGTCTACTACACTTCATGGTAAGGTCTACTACACTTCATGGTAAGGTCTACTACACTTCACGGTAAGGTCTACTACACTTCATGGTAAGGTCTACTACACTTCACGGTAAGGTCTACTACACTTCATGGTAAGGTCTACTACACTTCATGGTAAGGTCTACTACACTTCATGGTAAGGTCTACTACATTTTACGGTAAGGTCTACTACACTTCATGGTAAGGTCTACTACACTTCACGGTAAGGTCTACTACACTTCATGGTAAGGTCTACTACACTTCACGGTAAGGTCTACTACACTTCATGGTAAGGTCTACTACACTTCATGGTAAGGTCTACTACACTTCACGGTAAGGTCTACTACACTTCATGGTAAGGTCTACTACACTTCATGGTAAGGTCTACTACACTTCATGGTAAGGTCTACTACACTTCACGGTAAGGTCTACTACACTTCATGGTAAGGTCTACTACACTTCACGGTAAGGTCTACTACACTTCACGGTAAGGTCTACTACACTTCATGGTAAGGTCTACTACATTTCACGGTAAGGTCTACTACACTTCACGGTAAGGTCTACTACACTTCACGGTAAGGTCTACTACACTTCACGGTAAGGTCTACTACACTTCACGGTAAGGTCTACTACACTTCACGGTAAGGTCTACTACACTTCACGGTAAGGTCTACTACACTTCATGGTAAGGTCTACTACACTTCACGGTAAGGTCTACTACACTTCATGGTAAGGTCTACTACACTTCACGGTAAGGTCTACTACACTTCACAGTAAGGTCTACTACACCTGTTGTATTTGGTGCATTTGACAAATAAAAATCATATTTTGATCTCTCATTCGACTTCCCATTATCTCTGTCTTTTATAGTAGCCTATTTCAACAATGGTTTCACTTTCACACGTGCCTCTAATTGATCAAATCCCTCTATGTTATATGCATTAGTATCTAACAGATGCACTGACGTGATAAAATTCTATGATATAGCCTGTCAATATATGAATTGAATTCACAATGGAAATACAATTTTCATTGTGTGTGTGGGAGCGGGGGTTACCTCTAGTAAAGATTAAGGAAAGAACAAGGTCAAGACAGACAGCAGAGCAAGGACCGTCCAAGGTGTTGCACGAGGAATAAAAATACGATTGGTCAGCAGCACAGGTTCTTATCTCCCCATTGGCCTACAGCGTAAATTCTGAATTTTTAATTGGTTTAAAGCACAGGTCCTAATCCCACATTAGTGGGCGGAGTGTGGGATGAGAAATAGAGAAAAAGACTCCTGAAAGAGGATTCTATAGCAGGGAGGTATACCGGCAGTGAAACAGGTACTGTACTCTCTATGATTCCTCTCTCTATAGCTCTCCTCTATCTCTCATTCATTCTGGAAGGGGGGACATTAACAAACTGTTTTAAGTTAGATACTTGATACATTTTAAAATGGTAGATGAAGCCAAGTAGTTGTTCAAATCTAAATTACTTTGGTGAGAGCCCCTCCCTCCCACCTTGAGAACTACAGACAGATTTGAAGTTAATGTTTCCTTCTGCATATTTTAATAAGATTTTGCTGATATAGTCACTATCATTGTAAGACTGACATGATATTTGTTGAACAGAACAGGAGCCTTTTGGTGTTGAAATGTAGACTGGTCTACATAGTCTAGACCAGGGCTCTCCAACCCTGTTCCTGGAGAGCTATCCTGTAGGTTTTCGCTCCAACCCTGTTCCTGGAGAGCTATCCTCCTGTAGGTTTTCGCTCCAACCCTGTTCCTGGAGAGCTATCCTCCTGTAGGTTTTCGCTCCAACCCTGTTCCTGGAGAGCTATCCTCCTGTAGGTTTTCGCTCCAACCCTGTTCCTGGAGAGCTATCCTCCTGTAGGTTTTCGTTCCAACCCTGTTCCTGGAGAGCTATCCTCCTGTAGGTTTCCCTCCAACCCTGTTCCTGGAGAGCTATCCTCCTGTAGGTTTTCGCTCCAACCCTGTTCCTGGAGAGCTACCCTCCTGTAGGTTTTTCGCTCCAACCCTGTTCCTGGAGAGCTATCATCCTGTAGGTTTTCACTCCAACCCTGTTCCTGGAGAGTTATCTTCCTGTAGGTTTTTGCTTCAACCCTGTTCCTGGAGAACTACCCTCCTGTTGGTTTTCACTCCAACCCTGTTCCTGGAGAGCTACCTACCATCCTGTAGGTTTTCACTCCAACCCCAGTTGTAACTAACTTGATTCATTTTATCAACCAGCTAATTATTAGAATCAAGTGCGCTAGATTAGAGTTGGAATGAAAACCTACAGAATGGTAGGTAGCTCTCCAGGAACAGGGTTGGTGTGAAAACCTACAGGATGGTAGGCAGCTCTCCAGGAACAGGGTTGGAGTGAAAACCTACAGGATGGTAGGTAGCTCTCCAGGAACAGGGTTGGAGTGAAAACCTACAGGATGGTAGGCAGCTCTCCAGGAACAGGGTTGGAGTGAAAACCTACAGGATGGTAGGCAGCTCTCCAGGAACAGGGTTGGAGTGAAAACCTACAGGATGGTAGGCAGCTCTCCAGGAACAGGGTTGGAGTGAAAACCTACAGGATGGTAGGCAGCTCTCCAGGAACAGGGTTGGAGTGAAAACCTACAGGATGGTAGGCAGCTCTCCAGGAACAGGGTTGGAGTGAAAACCTACAGGATGGTAGGCAGCTCTCCAGGAACAGGGTTGGAGTGAAAACCTACAGGATGGTAGGCAGCTCTCCAGGAACAGGGTTGGAGTGAAAACCTACAGGATGGTAGGCAGCTCTCCAGGAACAGGGTTGGAGTGAAAACCTACAGGATGGTAGGCAGCTCTCCAGGAACAGGGTTGGAGTGAAAACCTACAGGATGGTAGGCAGCTCTCCAGGAACAGGGTTGGAGTGAAAACCTACAGGATGGTAGGTAGCTCTCCAGGAACAGGGTTGGAGTGAAAACCTACAGGATGGTAGGCAGCTCTCCAGGAACAGGGTTGGAGTGAAAACCTACAGGATGGTAGGTAGCTCTCCAGGAACAGGGTTGGAGTGAAAACCTACAGGATGGTAGGTAGCTCTCCAGGAACAGGGTTGGAGTGAAAACCTACAGGATGGTAGGCAGCTCTCCAGGAACAGGGTTGGAGTGAAAACCTACAGGATGGTAGGTAGCTCTCCAGGAACAGGGTTGGAGAGCCCTGGTCTAGTCTGATGTTCTAAAGGAGGGCAGAGCATGTTCATAGTGATACTTAATCCTTATATTCATTATTAACTGTCAGTAACTGCTTCATGACTCGAGATAATGCATCATTTTGAGAGCTTTACAAAGAAGTAGTATTATGTCTGTTCACTACATCCCCACATATTAAATACTCAAGCAGTGTTTTTGTTGTTTTTTGTTGTTGTTTTTTTTACAATTATTAATGACAAAAAACACAAGGAAGGGGTAACACAGAAGTATTAGAACATGAAGAACAAACAATACAGCATCAAGACACTATCAAACATGTATCAGTCTTTCTGCAACAGAGCCATCCTTATGTGTGAGAGTGCGCGTGCATGATAGTGATATAAAATATATGTCATAGTTTCCCTTTTCATGATCACAATCTTGTAAAACCCGAACCCTCCAAGATCCCCCCACAGTTCCCCAATAGCTGTCCCTCAACCATTCGAGGCCCCTCCCACAGTCCCCCCCCCCCCCCCCCCCCTCCCGGAAGAAAAAAAATACAATTAATTCAATTAAGTGTGACAGTGTTAACACTCCTCTCCATATTGGCTAGTAGGGATGAAAGTTCCTTCTCGACACTGATCTAAGGTCAGTTTTACGTTTCTCCCCCTGATGATTAGAATTGGGGGAGGATAATAAACTGATCCTAGATCTGTAGTAATCCTGGCTTTAAAGCATTACAATCCAATGTGACTGACTGATGGCTGCCTTTAAACCACCATATAGGCCTGTCATACCAGAAAGTTGCTGTTTCTGACATAACCTTATCACTGATTCACTGGTCTTTGCTGTCAGGGCTGTAGCCCCCCTTTCTCTTTCTACGTCTCTGTGTTCATCTTTTCCACCTCTTATTTTCCATCTCTCCCTCATCTCTCTCTTTCTGTCTCACTTATCTCTCAATCTCTTTCTCTGTCTCTATAACTCTCTGTATCTCTTTCTCGCTGTGTGTGTGTGTGTGTCTCTCTCTCTCTCTTTCTTCCTTTCCCATCCCACTGTCTTTGTCTTGGCCTGTGTCCTGTCTCGAGAGACTGTGGCTGGTTCAGAATATCAGAGCAGAACAGAACACGAGGCCTGTGGTGTTTTGATTCCAGAAAGAGCGGTCTTGGCATTAGACCCATCTGGCACTGTTTCTCTCCTCCAGATTTCTATAAATAATAATTTATTTGCAGTGCTGACAGCCTCCTCCATTCTGACTCCTCAGCCATCTAGTGGGTTCTAGTCATGCTGTATCAAGGAAAACACAGCCACAACTTTGATGTCAATAGAGTTTAAATGACCCAGAGATGTTACCTTGTGTCCAGACACTGATATGCATGTAGTTTTCCTTGATATGGATCATAGAGCAGAGAGGGTGGATCATTAGCTTTGCAGCCAACTGATGATCTGATGGAATAGTACTCTTCCTGTATTCTTAATGAAGAACAATCGCATGGAACCAAGTCAACTGACGACTGCAGATCATGATGGAATAGATGTGTAGAATGATAATCAAGACAGGAAGTCAATCCCAGCTTTTGTTTCCGCTCTGACAGGGATTAGTGAATAGACCTCTACTAGACCTCTACAGACCTAAATACAGTAGACCTCTCTATTTTAAGACAGCTTTCCCTCTCTCTCTGTCCTCTGCACTGCGGTGAAGGACAAGCTTTCACATTTAGATTTTAGTCACAGGACATACTGAGAGGAATAACTTGTTCGGGCAGGGGCAAAACCAAATGTAATTTTATCTTGGTGACCTAAGATCAGTGTATAGGGGCAACTTCATCCTACCTACTCCTCCTTGATGGTGGCGGCCAGATTGTGCTTGCTAAGAGGCCATCCTGTGAGGCCAGTTTAGGAAACTGAGCTTAATCAGCCATCTGCTGATACTCCCGTCTCATACTGTAAGCTCGTTATCCACGACCTACATCTACTCTATAAGATATAAAACATTTAAAAAATGGACTTGTTACGATACAATTGAATACAGTACAATCAACCAACTGGAAGTGCATTGTAACTCAACTGAGGACATGAAGTAAGTTTGAGTTGCAGCATCCACAGTCTGTATTTCATAGACAAAAGGTAGTGGCCAATGGGCTAAAGGTAGGAAGTGTATTGTTCTGTAGGAGGAGATTCTTCCCACAGCTCACCTGATGTGAAGGACATACACACAAAGAAACTAATGCATAGATAAATACATATTTAAGAATTTTTAAGAAGTAAAACCTTTGAAATGTGTAAATTTTTTCTTGTCTCTCTTCTTCCCTAATTCCTCTCTCTCTCTCCCCCAGTTGACCTGATTCTGACCTCTGAACTGTCCAAGATGGCGACCTCCTTCACAAGAATGATGTCCGGCCGTAACACGGCCGTGCTGTTGGCCAGCCTGGGAGTAGGCACCATGGCAACCGGCTACCTGATGACCGACAGCAACATCCTGTCCGCTGAGGAGAGGAGGAAGCTCTATCCACCCAGGTAGGACTACAAACAACATGGCCTCTAATGGACTGTGGACGGCCATCCTGGCACGGCCATCCTATACAGACGGATAATTCATTTGGAATACAGGTGTTGGGCCTAGGATAGCTGCATCGATTGAATAGGAACAACTATAATCTGACACCCAGTGTGCAGTCCAAATGTAAGTCTAAGGTAGAGGGGCGGGGAATGAAACCTTAGTAGATACAAGTGTTGCCAGTCACCTCCTTCACGCTCTTTCTGACATTCACATTTAGTAAACACACACACACACACACACACACACACACACAGGGACAGGGACAGGGACAGGAGTCAAGGGGAGACCAGATCAGGAACTAAGGCTTGAGCCATAGATTAGACAGATCACCAACACTCTAAAATAACTTCCTCTACTTGTCTCAATCAATCAAACAACCAATTAATATGTACCTGTCCAAATAAACAACATCCACATTACATCTAAAACCGCAGCCCTCTTGGCAAGGGGTGTGTCCATAATCAAACCCTATTTGAAATGTCCTTCACAGTGCACATCCTATACAGACAGATAATTCATTTGGAATGTCTATGTTTCAAATGAAAACTACTTTTCCCATCATCCCCAGCGCTGACTATCCTGACCTGAGGAGGCACAATAACTGCATGGCGCACTCCCTGACCCCTGCTATCTACGGTAAGCTGAGAGACAAGGTGACCCCTAACAACTGGAGCCTGGACCAGTGCATCCAGACCGGAGTGGACAACCCTGGCCACCCGTTCATTAAGACTGTTGGCATGGTGGCTGGGGACGAGGAGAGCTACGAGGTACTGTATGTGTGCTTGAGTTTGTGTGTTTTTTTCTATATTTTGAAGGAGGTATCTCCTTTTGGTTAACTGTTCATCCTGTCCTCTGCAGGTGTTTGCTGATATATTTGACCCCGTCATCAAAGACCGACACAATGGCTACGACCCCAAAACAATGAAACACCCCACTGATCTGGACGCGTCCAAGGTAACACACACACACCTCCAGTAACCTCTACACACTACATGAGATAGTCCATTATTCTCCGATTTACTGATAACCCTCCTTCTCCTCAGATCACCAACGGTATGTTTGATGAGAAATACGTTCTGTCGTCTCGCGTGCGTACAGGCCGTAGTATCCGTGGTCTGAGCCTGCCCCCGTGCTGCTCCCGCTCGGAGCGCCGTGAGGTAGAGCGTGTGACCGTTCAGGCCCTGGCCGGCCTGAAGGGTGATCTGGCCGGACGTTACTACAGCCTGGGAGACATGACGGAGAAGGAGCAGCAGCAGCTTATTGATGTGAGACACTCAGAGGACGTTTCTCTATCTATCGATCTATCTATCTAATCTACCTATCTATCTTTCTGTCTGTGGGTCTGTCTGTCCATCTGTCTGTATCTCTCTATCTCTCTGCATCCCCCTCTCTCTCTTCCTCTTTGTCTGTCTCTCTTCGCCTCTTATCCCAAAATGTACATACATGTATTATCATAATCTGACTGCATATGGGATTCCTCATATCCATGATAATGTCTACTTATATTGCCATGCTAATGGCAGGGATTGTTGTGAGGATTATGCTGAAATAGTGCAACTGGAACCTAGACTGTAGTGACAACATTGTTTCATGACTTTTATTGGACCCGACTCATTTGAGGACATGGTTTTTAATTGCACTAATTTGTCTTCATTCCCCAGTGGTAGGCCTACCAATGATTTAATGAAGTTTAGCACAGTGGAAAAAAGGGTCTTACCCAGTTAATCCACTCAGTCTAGACAGACTGGGGTGACTTTGCGTTTAATCCTAACGGCTAAGATTAAGATTGGAAATAGAGGTAATCTTTGGGAGAGATTACACTAGTCTTGATCTTTAACTTTCAGTCTCATTAACCTTTGTACTCTGAACCTCACGTTGCCTCAGGAGCATTTCCTGTTCGACAAGCCCGTCTCTCCTCTGCTGACCTCTGCCTTCATGGCCCGTGACTGGCCTGATGCCAGGGGCATCTGGTAAGACCAGAGTAGTAGAGAGCCAACCCATGTCCCCAAAACTACACTACCTGTAGAGAGACTTAGTACTAAGAAACTGGTAAGGCCAGAGTAGTAGAGAGCCCAACCCTGTCCCTGTAGATTTAAAAACCTGTAGCACTGTCTTGTATCGTAATAGCTGTAGAGATCGTACTATCGGTGATTAGGGGCACCTGGTAAGACCAGTAGAGAGCAGAACCATGTTTCCATACCATTATGGCATTGGGAAAGGTCTCTTCCTCTGACTACTCTTCATCCTCCTCCTCTCGTCCTCTTCTCCCCAAAGTGTCATTACATCAATGTCCTAGCCCTGAATTCCCATTTCCGTGACCACCTCCTTATCTTCCTCCTCTTCCTCTTCCCCTCCCTCTCCTCCTCCTCCTCCTTCTCTCTCCTCTCCCCTGTAGGACCACTTCCTGTTTGACAAGCCTGTCCCCCCCTTGTTGACGTGTGCATTTCATGGCCCGACGGCAGGGGCCTCTGGTAGGGTCTACAAGGCTCTCATCAGCAGAATCCTCTAACCAGCATGTGTGTGCTGTGATCACAGAAGTTGACAATCAATGCAACCAACAAATGTTTCTAGATTCTTAGGAATGTGTTCTTTCTCTCCAGGCACAACAATGAGAAGACCTTCTTGATCTGGGTCAATGAGGAGGACCACACCAGGGTCATCTCCATGGAGAAGGGAGGAAACATGAAGAGAGTGTTCGAGAGGTTCTGCAGAGGACTCCAACAGGTAATTTACATTTACATGTCACATGTAATGATGCTTGTCTGTACACTCTTAAAAAAGGGTTCCAAAAGGGCTCTTCGGCTGTCCCCATAGGAGAACCCTTTTTGGTTCCAGGTAGAACCATTTTTGGTTCCAGGTAATACTACCTGGAACCAAAAGGGGTTATTTGAAGGGTTCTCCTATGAGGATAGCTGAATAACCATTTTATGTTGTAGATAGCACCCTTTTGTCTATAATATACATGTACAGTAGATCATTAATGTGGCCCCCCATCCTCTAGGTGGAGAAGCTGATCCAGGAGAGAGGCTGGGAGTTCATGTGGAACGAGCGCCTGGGATACATCCTGACCTGTCCCTCTAACCTGGGTACTGGACTCAGGGCTGGAGTGCACATCAGACTGCCCAACCTCAGCAAGGTAACACACACGCATTCTCTTTCTCTTTCCTTTTCCTCAAAGTTTTTACTTGGATTGTCCCTGTGCATTGACCCCTCTTTCCCTAGACAAAGCATTTATTAAAGTTCTGTACTTACCATGCAGGACCCTCGCTTTGGTAAGATCCTGGACAACATGCGTCTGCAGAAGAGAGGGACAGGCGGAGTTGACTCAGCCACAACTGGAGACACCTTTGATATCTCCAACAACGACCGTCTGGGAAAATCTGAGGTAAAACTAGAACCGATATTCTATGAATGAATGAATAACTGAAGGAAACTGTAAACCATCTCTATCTGGACTAGAGATTAAACTCCCCTTGACCGCTGATAACTGTGTGTATCGGTGCGTGTGTATAGGTGGAGCTGGTCCAGTTGCTGGTTGATGGAGTCAACTATCTGATTGACTGTGAGAAGAAGCTGGAAAGGGGGCAGGACATCAAGGTCCCCTCCCCCATCGCCCAGTTCAGAAAGTGAAACACCTGAGCCCCACATCTGAGAGGAAGTGACCCGCTCTGCGGTTAGAGAGGGCCAAAGAAGAGGAGCATGATCCCTCCTCATCCCCAAACTGAGCAATTTGGAGTAAAGTAGAAGTAGAATGTCTTTCCACTGGTCCAGGGACAAGTGTTGGTGTATCCCCCTTGATGGTTAAGGCTGGGGTTGGGGGTATCATAATCTGATCCTAGATCTGTGGTTAGGGACAGCTTCTACCAGGAGCGAAAGTCTTACCTGTAACACTAACCTCAATAAAAATCAACCCTAATAAAACCACTGATCTCTGATCAATAAAATAACTAATTGTCTGATTCCAAGGCGACGTTACAGCTTGTGTTTTCTCCTACTAATCATTCTACCCCAACTAAAAGCTTAAATACCTTTTCAATTAACAACTGACTGGGAATGTCCATAACTGTAGTACGTTTCCATTCCCCAAAAATGTCATTGGACTTTTTATATGTAATGACTGTGTAGAAGATCCATCATTCACTGTGAAGTTGACTATATTGAATATTTCAAACTTTTTTAACAAATCAAAAACGGAAAACTTGGGCATGCAAAATTATTCAGCCCCTTTACTTTCAGTGCAGAAAACTCTCTCCAGAAGTTCAGTGAGGATCTCTGAAGGATCCAATGTTGACCTAAATGACTAATGATGATAAATACAATTAAGGGGGCTGAATAATTTTGCATGCCCAAGTTTTCCGTTTTTGATTTGTCAAAAAAGTTTGAAATATCCAATAAATGTCGTTCCACTTCATGATTGTGTCCCACTTGTTGTTGATTCTTCACAAAAAACACAGTTTTATTTATTTAAATACAGTTTTATATCTTTATGTTTGAAGCCTGAAATGTGGCAAACAGTCGCAAAGTTCAAGGGGGCCGAATACTTTCGCAAGGCACTGTATATACCCTTTGTTGGCAATGACAGAGGACAAACGTTTTCTGTAAGTCTTCACAAGGTTTTCACACACTGTTGCTGGTATTTTTGCCCATTTTTTTTTTGCCCCACTGTATAGCTGTGTTGTAGGTGGAAGTCTGGCAGTGTACAGTTCCAATCTCTCCAGTGAGTCTCTTCTCTCAGCAGGCCTCTGTCTCCCACCAGCTGATCTGCCATAATGGGTTTACTGCAGTAACAGAGTTTAACCCTGAGTTAAGCACTTTTAGAGGTCAGACAGAGAGGAACAGAGATCCAATTCCACCAATGGAACTACCAGTAGAATTGGCACAGATGTCTCTAATCTAACCTTTATTCATCCAGGTTAGTCTCAATTAGATAAAATACAAATCGCAGTTGAGGGCTCCAGACTAGAATGGGAGCAGCCTCAGTGCCAAAACGTCTGTCTGTCTTAAAAGGGTAGATTCTGTCCATCTGTCTGTCCATCTGTCCGTCTGTCTGTCTCTAGGAGGGTAATTGGGCTACTTGGAGCAGCTTAGTGGCGTGGAGATAATCAGCTAATCGCTGCCTGCTATATTTACACTGAGAGGGTCAGGGGACCACAGAAACAGAGGGCATATAGGACATTTTTTTGCATGTCGGAAAGACCAGGTGGCAGATCTGCTCTAGATATTATGCTTCTATGCTTTGGACATTGTGTGACTGAGAGGGCAAGTACCAGTGGGTTTGTGTGTGTAGGTGTGAGAGGGTCTGTGACCACTAACATGGTCAGACAGGAAACTGAATCTGGTCGGTGTATTTTTAGCAGTGTTCTGACCACTAGTCTTCTGTCTAATGCCAAGGAGGAGACATTAGAAATTTGAGAGATGAGGGTTGTAGATTTGTCCCATGGTAAGACGTGGGGTTTGGTATAATGCACAAACAACCAGAATATAGCTTTTTGTAGTTTACTGAAAGTTTCCGTACATACATCTTCATCTGTATCCCACAATGATCTGTCCTATAGTAGAATCTAGACTACCCACTGAAATAAAAGCAAAAATAAATCCCATTTAATATCACAACTGCCATTGAGCTCTATTAAAATGTTAATTTTCCTTTGGACAATTCACATAATGGTCAAGCTATGTAATACTACACCAGTATAATAGTGTGGTGCTGTCTGTAAATGAATTTTTCCATAACCTTATGGTCCTCGGTCGCTCATCATCAGCAGCAGGGGTCACCACACTGACCTCGCTGCTCCAACTCCTACGGGCCCTTCACTTCGGTGCTTTTCCATTGAGACTTACTCCCACACTAGTGGCTCGTCAGCGTTTTATGTTAATGTAGGCTGTAGTGTTGTGTTTCCATCAGGAGTGACACTAAAGACTTGTGATGCACAGAACCTCCTCAACGACCTCAGCATCACTCAAGACTGTTGCTTTGTGAGAAGGTGTTAAAAGTTAACAGTTATAGACATTATTATAAATGCCAGTTGAAAAGTACCCAGGCCCTTGCGTTGTCTCCAAATTAGAGCAGGTCCCCCGGAGCCAAAGGCCCAGTGAGACACGGGTGCTGGCCCCCGTAGATGGAAACATAAAAGTCTGAGCCTTTTGGGTAAAAGACTGGGGTAAACCATCAATGGAAATGTTCCAATGAAGATGTAGACTAGAGGACCATGGGAAACTGAGTCCACATTCACTTCAAAGACAACACTAGTTTCTACTACACGTGAGGGTATCGATCTGAACAAAGCAGTGCGCAGAATCACTAATCTGCGCAGAACATAATTACAAACCATTTGACTTCAAATTGAAGAATCCCAAATAAGATATATTTGACTAAAACACTAATTTCAAACCTTGCTTAGATTTGTATATGAACACGTCTCTCTCTATATTATGCGTGGGAATAGGGAACGCATCTCAAATTAAAATCACTTGGAGCTGATCTCCTGGTGTCATTTATGCCCAACAATAAAAAATGTAAATAAACAATTTATTTTTTATAATTTTATGCTCAGAAAACCTTGGGGGCCAAATAAGGCAACCTGGCCTGTGGGTCGCCGGTTGAGGAACCCCGGCAGAGATAGACCCATTGGGCAGCACACAATTGAACCAGCATAGTCCGGGTTATGGTTTGGCCGGGGTAGGCCGTCAGTGTAAATAAGAATTTGTTCTTAACTGACTTGCCTAGTTAAAGGTTAAATTAAAAACAATTGAAGACCCAGAGACCTTTGGATAAGGAGCTCCATTTCTCTTGTAAAGTATCGTCCTCTAGTGGTGAAAAAGTGTTACTGACATATACTGGTCTCTTCAGTACCTTGCATGCATCTCATTGGCAGTCAACCAATTCATCACATCATTGGTCCTAACCCTTCAGTGTTTACAGATCCCTGTGGACTGGATGGGAAACTGCCTCCTGCCTCTAGGTGGTTACTGGCTAACTTTCATTTACAATTGCATATATTACTAAAATAATCAAATGTTCTGGTCCAATGCCATTATTATTCCCCACTGGCAGCTGTTCCTTCTCCTAGTACTGGTCAGGTGGAATGACTAAACAAATTTGTAAATGACTACATTTCTGCAATTGACTCATCTGATTCGCAAATACCTTTGTATGACAAATATGTGTACAAGATTAGTGAATTTGTGCAGTGCCTTTCTAGGGCTGATCACTTCAATACCCAGAAAACGTTTTGCCATCCCCCCAGTCACAGAGGAAGAATGATAAGCAGTTTCCATGGGAACAAGATGTGATAGTCCGATTCCCTTCTTGGAAAAGGCAAGTGGGCAAAGGTGTAAAGTGGGGTACTTCCTGTCACATGGTCAGACCTTTACAGGAAGTGTCATATCTGCTTTACAAAACATTTCATGATAATTTCTCAATTAAGGTTCACACACATTTTTTTCTTCTCCTTTTTATAACATCTGGAACATCGTATTGGTGACAAACTGAAGTTTTATGGTGAACTTAAAAGCTAGTTCCACAGAGCAAAGTGCAACTTAAGCAAAACAATAAAAAGAAATAGAAAATAAACATTTTGTCACACACCTCCTGAACCTGGATGCTTTAAATGTTTATCATTTAGTTGCTTTTGGGGTTGTTTTTTTATGTTACATATTTTAGTGAGGGGAAGGAGTGAGAGGAAAAGGGTTAGCAAACAGACCACAAGTTGAGCATTTAGCAAATAGCTTTCAAAACAGTCGACAATCTTTATACAGGTCTGCTCCAGCAATCAATACACTTCTGTGAACAAATCATGAGCAGAACAACATTTTATCCACATATTTGTTTCCTCTCCCTGTTACAGGTTGCTCTCTCTGGCCCAAATCTGGCACTTTTATAATTTAATTTAAGAAATCAGTAGAAAGTTAGTAACAGCCACAAGCTAACACCCAGAGGTGACCGACGAGCCTGATTCACGACAAAGTCCTGTTGCCAGGGCAAAGTGGAGCCGAGATATACCGCCCCAGGAGGAGGAGGGGGGCTAGAAGGATGTGTGTACGTGTGTGAGGGCCATTTTCAGGAGATGGGGTAAGAACAAAGGGGTATAGGTGGTCTTGGAAGAGGGGAGAGAGGAGTTGAGAGAGGGTCCCGGGGGAGGGAAGAAAGGGAAGAGGGAGTCACACGTTTGCGTTCTCAGTCCATAGGTCGTTTTTCTCCATGTTTCTTTGTAAACTCTTCTGCGTTCTTAAAGAATTTTTTACGGTCCTTAGAGTATTCCTCTGCTAGGTCTGCCCTGAGAGGATGCTCTGGCTGGGGGTCGTTGACCAGCGCGATCAGGGACTGGATCACTGCAAAGAGCCAAGCAGGACAAAAGAGACCGTAAGAATGGTGTAAAAATGGATGACGACATATGAAACAAGTCAGAAAGACACATTGAAATCCATAACCAGGCTTAGGATACAGGATGGAAACCTCTCCAGCCAAATAGATATGAGCCTCTGAGGGAGAGGAGACTGGAGGGTTAGGGTTCAGACAGCATTTCAATGACAAATTATGAAAAATTGCAAATAATAACTACAGAAGAAAACCAGTGTCCATTGCCTCTGTCTCGCTCTCCGTGTGTGTGTGCACGCTTCTTTCCACCGTACCTTGGTCAGTTTTAGTGGCTGGTTTCCAATTCTCTGCGCTGATCACAGGCAGACACACCTGTCCCTTCTCGTCGATGTTGGGGTGGTAGATCTTCGTCTTGAACGTGATCTTGGGGGGCTTGAATGGGTACTCCGCAGGGAAGATTATCTCGATCCTGAACGCACCTTTATCGTATGGAGGGTTGTCCTTTTAGAGGGGAGAAAGAGAGAGAATGATGTTTGGTTAAAAGGCGAACTGAGTCCTGCTGAACATGTCACAGCAACAAATACATTTTAATATCGCTGTGAGTGCCTTGGTCCTCCTTGTTATTCTGCTCATGTTTTCTGTCTGGAGAAAGTAGTACGTAGTACCGCTAGGCTACTTACTGGAACAATGAGGCCTTGCCAAGTCAAAATATTTGTTTCATCCACTTGAATGTTACGGAAATTTTTCATTCCAGACTTGCGGATTTCATCAAGTTCCTGAAAAAGAGAGAGAAAACATAATGAACAAGTTCTCCTGTACTGCTAATTAATGACAGTTAATCACAAACATCACCACTACGGGAAGCAGAAAGGTGTATATCAAACTAGAGATAAAGGACTGATAAAACATGTCTGTTGGCTGAGTCTTAGTAACCATTAAACAAGCTGTGTCCGATAGGCCAAAACAGCCCAATGACTGAATCACACAGGTAAACACAGACCGAATGACTACAACGAGTACTAGGGATGAGCCTATATCTGACACCTTAACTGTCTCTCTCTCATCCTGGTAGCCAAGCAGCCACATCCCTTCCCTCAGACACCCACCCAGGAAGTGTTCCAGTGCATTCTCACACTCTGATCTCACTACAGAACACTGCTCTCTGCCAAACCAGGGCTGGTAATCTTTCACTACAGATCATAAGATTGGGGGTAGTGTTACAGTGTGTTATTGTGACAAGGACATTACAGTTAACACACCCATAACAATAAAACATGGGCACACAGCTTCCTGGTTTAATTTCTCTCCATATAAATCTGAGCTTGAATGTAGACTTACTCTATGTCCTACGGTTGTTTTGAGAAAATACATGGTTTACAAGTCTGTGTAAAAACGTTCTAAGAAATAACCACTGGTGGCACAAATAAACAAAAAGCTAAAGTTAGGTTAATCGATTAAGTTTGTTAACACCCAGTGTTGAGAACAGGAGGATTGTTTACACACAGTGTTGGTCAGCTAATGTGACTGTTGGCTATAAAGCTAGCTGGCTAGTTTATTGAGGTCGAATGAATGAAATTCAACTAGCTTAGCTAACGTACTTGGCAGAGAATACATTTCTACAATTTCGCTTTCGATTCATTCGATGACTATTCAAAACAATTAAAAACTGAGAAACCAAATATGAGGAAATGCATGTAATTGGCTAGCTGGTTAGCTTCCTCGGTTACACATTGAAAAAATAAGCGGAATTAACCTGAGTTGCTAACTAGCTGGTTTTCTCATAGAACCACACTGTTAGCTAACTAGGTAACTGCTGTGCATTGCACAATTAATTCCCTTGCTAAGGTTCGCAAGTTAGCCAGCTAGTAGCGTTAGCTAGCCAGCCAAGTTTTTCTGAGACAATGTTCAATCATGTTGAACCTGCGTCACGCAATGTATGACACAATATTGAATTCAATCTAAATACATTTGATGACACATTGGTACTTAATTTATATTAACAATACACGGATCTTGCATATTAATATACCGGTGCTAACATCAAAACATCACCAAAAAACTGCTAGCTGGTTAGCTTAGCATGCTAACGTCTAGCTAGCTTCATTTTCCGCTTACTGGAGATTCATGAGGTTTCTAATAGTGTGGGGCTAAATTAAACAAATTTAACGACACTTTTAATTTTATCGGAGATTTAGCAATCTGAATGTTGTATTCTCTTTAATCTAATATTTGAAAATCCTAATTTGATTGATCAGGAAATGTACCTTGTGCAGCCTCCTGCTCGCCGCCATCGTGGAATTACTGTCTGTACCCAGAATACACAGCGATATCCAAATAGTCCACTCACTCTCACCTCTGTACACTGTGTGTACTGTGTACGCACTGTAATTTGAGTGTACTTTGATTTTAGTTATTATCTTGAAGTTATTTTGTCAAATGAGAGCATTTGTCAATGTATTTAGCCTAGTTTGGGAGAAGCCTACACATTATGGGCCACTATTTGTCACCTGATTTAAATAGTAAAAGTGTAATCACATCTGAGCTGAGGCAATCACATCTGAAAACATACTTATAGCAGGTTGCTGTTGAAATAATAAGATCATGCAGTGGTGTAAACCGTGCCCCTCTCCCCCCGTTGGTCGGTTGAGCTAACATAGGCTAATGTGATTAGCATGAGGTTGTAGGTAAGAAAACATTTCCCTGGACATAGACATATCTGACATGGGCAGAAAGCTTAAATTCTTGTTCATCTAACTGCACTGCCCAATTTACAGTAACTATTACAATGAAATAATACCACGCTATTGTTTGAGGAGAGTGCACAATTATGAAAATGTATTAATAAACCAATTAGGCACATTTGGGCAGTCTTGATACAACGTTTTGAAGAAATATGCACTGGTTCATTGGATCATTCTAAAACGTTGCACATACACTGCTGCCATCTATTGGCCAACATCTAAATTGCACCTGGGCTGGAATAATACATTATGCCCTTTCTCTGGTACAAAAATAATAATAATAACGCATGTTTTTTTCATTGTATAATCTTTTACCAGATCTAATGTGTTATATTCTCCTAAATTAATTTCACATTTACACAAACTTCAAAGTGTTTCCTTTCAAATGGCATCAAGAATATGCATATCCTTGATTCAGGTCCTGAGCTACATGTAGTTAGATTAGTTAGATTAGTTAGATTTGGACATGTCATTTTAGGCGAAAATTGAAAAAAGGGTGAGATCCTTAAGCGGTGTTAACTAAAAATACTTTAAAGTTCTACTTAAGTCGTTTTTGGGATATATCTGTACTTTACTCTTTACATTTTTTGACAACTTTAACTTTTACTCCCCTACATTCCTAATGAAAATAATGTTGTTTTTACTCCATACATTTTCCCTGACACTCAAAAGTAGGCCTACTCATACATTTTGAAGGCTTAGCAGGACAGGAAAATGGTCCAATTCACACACTTATCAAGAGAGCTTCTCTGGTCATCCCTACTGCTTCTGATCTGGTGGACTCACTAAACACAAATGCTTCATTGGTACATTATGTCTGATTGTTGGAGTGTGCCCCTGACTATCCATAAATAAATAAAAAATAAGAAAATCAAGCCTTCTGGCTTGCTTAATATAAGGAATGTGAAATTATTTATGCTTCTACTTTTACTTTTGATAAGGGAGTATATTTTAGCAATTACATTTAATTTTACTTGACTCATTTTCTATTAAATTAAGAATTTTCTATTCTATCTTTACCTTTACTCAAGTATGACAATTGGGTACTTTGTCCAGCACTGAGAACATGGTACAAAATATTTAACAATGGTTTGTATAGTGCCATGCCCCCTTGTGAGCCTAATCTGAATGGCTCCTTTTCCAAATCAATAAAGCATTCTGAAGCTTACAAGAACCAGTGTGCTGGAGTTTATTTTTCCCAAAAGGTTTTCTACACCAGGAACAATATAAGGTGTACAAACAAACCTCCCTTTATCATCAGAACGTGTAAACCAACTACATCACATACGAACAACAACTTACATACCCACATAAACAATGCAGGTCTGGGCAGAGGAGATGTAGTCCTTGTTTATGTGGGTCTGTAAGTTGTTGTTCGTGTGTGATGTAGTTGGTCTGTAAGTTGTTGTTCATATGTGTATGTTTTGTATTTGGTGTGAAAAAAAAATAGATCCCTCACTGAATCAAACTTTTGCCTTAAAATCTATGGAATAGCCTACTACCATGATGGAACATATGCTATACCATAGGTACCATACTTCAGTGGTGGAAAAAGTACTCAATTGTCAGAAAATGACCAAAATGTATGGGAGTAGGAAGTACATATTTTCTTTAGGAATGTAGTGGAGTAAAAGTAAAAGTTGTCAATTAAGTAATATACACAAGTGCCATACTTCCAAAAACTTGCATGGACGATACCAGAGAGAAAGAGGTGAAGCGAGGCCCAACTCGGACAAAAATCTACCTCCTCCAGAAGGTGGCGTTGTTTAGTTTCCTTCGCTTGCCTAAGCAAGGAGTTTTTGTATGGAGTTCAATGATAGTGTCGAATTTTATCAACAAAAAATAGAATGGCTTATTTGCTACGTGAGGATTATTTAATCGAATATAAGTTTTGTAATGTTTAGGTTGTTATGAGTGATATAAGTAGGACACGTAACATCCCGGACACTTTTTGAAAACACATTATATCGGAGTTGTCTGGAGATGGCTATGCAAATTAATGACATGAGGCTAGTAGCATAGCATCTCTCTACATTTAATACAGGTGGTTGACATCAACAACCCTCATTGAATATTTAAAACTTTATTACAATAATTAGATGTATCCACCAATCCAAAGAGATGTATTTGCGGGCACTTGTCAACCGCCGTGCCGCTTTGTGGACAACGACTCCTGTTGTTAGGGCAGAGAGACAAGTATCTTGTCAGTATATACATCATTTTTGACAATACTGATATGGGTGTTATTATAGTGTATGCTATGTCCTCTAGGGGGCATACTGGTAAACATATAATCCCTTGCAGAGAAAACACACACACACAATAAATTAAAGATGAATTGGCACCATCTCCTCTCCTCCTCTTTTCACCTCGTCTTCTTGTGACCCACTCACTGTTCATAGGGATAGCTGGAGACCAGTGGAGGTGAGGATGGTGCATAATGATGGCTGGAATGGAGTGCAACAGCTGGAATGGAGTAAATTGAATTTTTATTTAACTAGGCAAGCCAGTTAAGAACAAATTCTTATTTACAATGACGGCCTACCCCAGCCAAACCCTAACCCAGACGACGCTGGGCCAATTGTGTGCCGCCCTATGGGACTCCCAATCACGGCCGGTTGTGATACAGCTTGGAATCAAACCAGGGTCTGTAGTGACACCTCTAGCTCTGAGATGCAGTGCCTGAGACCGCTGCACCGCTAAGGGAAATTATGTTTGATACCATTCCATTCACTCCATTCCAGACAATATTTTGAGCCATCAGCAACCTCCACTGCAGAGGAGAGAGGCATCCAGGTCTTACAGATCAGAACATGAGAGAGAGGATACAAGCAGAGGAAGCTACTGTACTTGAAATTCACTATTGAGATGCACCCCTAGTCAAGCTCACCAGCCTGCCTTTAAAAGTCCATAGCTGGATTGCTGACTGACTGTTGCATGGGAAGCAGGAGTCTGTCTAATAGCAAAATAATACAGTCATCATTTGCACTTAAGTAGTCCAAATGTTTTAGTTGTTGATTTTAGTTGTGGTTTGTTATTCCCCAGTAAAGGACATGATGACCCCCCCCCCCCCCCAAGTAATTGGACAGGGACAATGATATTTGTGTGGTTTACTATAAATTGTTTTACAATTTCCAACCAATTTCCAATGAATTACCACTCATACTGCTGTGTTAATAACATTGTCTAAAGGCAGTAAGAAATTAGTTTAAATGAATGTTCAATCTATTTATCTTACTGCTCCTTGTCACATGTTTACACATTGACAGTTTAACTTAAACACACAATGTATTTATTATTTAATTACCAATGGTTTTTCAAACAACAACTTTTCCATGGTTTATTAACCTTGTCAAATGGGTGTATTTCTTGTGTTTCTTTTAATATTTTTTTTTTGAGAGATTCATATTTGATAGAGGTGTACTAACTATTTCTGTCAGTTATTTTTATCTCACACTATAAGATGTAATACACATTATTGGCATACAATCAATGAGACAAGGGTGAAAGAATGCTGTGCCTTCATGTCAGCAAGGTGTAAGACTTGAAATAATTTACTCCTTTTTTGACAGAGACATGTAACCTATAATCAGCCTGCACCACACCCTCTTATCACTTCTAGTGAGTTTTTCACATCAAGTCTGTTTCAAGCACCTGGCTCAAGGATATTTGAGTTTGTAGAATGCCATGGGACAGGGGCCCATACATACTGTGTGTCGGAGGCGTTTGTAATCTTTGTGGATTCTGGTCAATTGATCCGGTTTGTATCCTGGTTGTTCAGGGCACTTCTGCTCATCGGCGGATGGTCTGGCATTTCTGAGGCAGAGGCAAGCCTTTTTCTCCTCTCCCCCTTTCAGTTGGCTTTTATTTAAATTTGGGCCAGGGGGTAGGCTTCCCAGGGAAATAGCCTGCAGTGGCAAGATGGCGAACAGAGGGTTGTGAGGTGGGATGGTAAATGAAAAACGCGTTCATCGATGAATTAAGGTAAATCTATGTAATATTTCTCAGATCGTCGTATGTTTTGCGATGTAACTTGGTGTGTGTGTAGTCATGTTCAAGATTTTGCACTACGTTGTTTGAAGAAACACCAGAAACAACAAACATTTGGCTCGTATGCCCAGAGAGGTCTCCCCGTGTGTAGCCAGCTTGGCAACCACCTCTTTACCTGCGTTCCTTTTAACCCGTGCATTGCGGGCTTCGGTTTGTTTTTCACAGCTTTGGAATAAGATAAATAACTTTAAACAAACAAAACATTTACTTAAATCTAATGTATGCAAGGCTGGCGCATCAATATAGGCTAATTGAATAAAAGGCATTGGTGGACCCCTTTACCCACCCCCTCTGATAGGGTTGCCACTAGTTACCACAGCCACAAAGTCAAAATGGCTATATCGTGGGGATGTGCATTTTTCCCTTTCAAGAAGATCCGATACATATGTAGATACATGGGCTCGGATACGATACCGAAGCGATACGTTTTAGTTTGAAACGATTCGGTTTGATTAGAGAACGAATCGATGCGATACAATTCATGCACAAAATTCAAATATGCTGTTGATGCAGCTCATGAGCTGGGCCTCTGATCTGGAATTGTCTGAGCTGACTTCAGTTTGTGTGTGTGTGTGTAAATGGTGTATGTCTATATTGTATACTATGTAGGCACCTGATCTGAGCCATAAAGGACACTAGGCATCTACGGCCCCACTGTTAGGGTAATGGAGGGGGGCAATTTAGTTTGTTTTTTTGTCCCCCCCCCCACACTTTGTTTCTGAAATCACCATCACCCACTAATTAACTTGTTGTTTTTGCAGATTAAGGGGTTGAGCTAGTAATATCTATATTTATCATTTACAAATGAGCTATGACATACCCAATGAATATATATATATATATATATAGCACAACTTTCGATTTCACCCCCATTTCAAAATGTTTTTTTTTTAAGCTTTTGGAAGGTTTTTTGGAGTGAGCTATTTGTTTTCTCCTCCAGTTTTGGCCATGCAGTGCGCCTCGAAAAAGTGATTCTTCATTATGAAATTATACATTTTACCCAGTATATAAAACAATTACCATATACACTACCAAAACTATTGCTGACGTTGAACTTGAACATCAAAATACTCTACCAAAACTATCGCCGACGTTGAACTTGAACATCAAAATCAAATCTATTGTAAGCCCCGTTCAGCAGGTATTGGCAGATTAGTTGTCCCCAGTACTTTTATTCCAGTAAAACACAATTTTCAACAGCGCAAAGATAACAATAACCTAGCAAATTACATGGGTTGCCACTCAACTAATACAGCTTAATATCGGTCAGTGCGCGAAGCTTGCAGAAAGACGTGTAGATCAATGATTGTTAACATAGTTACATACTTAATTCGACACTGAAGGAGAGGACGCATCAGTTGTCAGAAAATACGAGGTATTCTCGGAAGGTAGAAAGTAATATGAGCAACAACAAAAAAATATGAATCGCTGATTCATTCACAGTCTGAATGGATTTTCTGACCGATGCATGCTACATTTGGGTCCGCAGACCGATGCAGTTCTATCTAAAGCGTTCCCGGAAGTCTCGCGATGTTCGGCCTTTGGGTTTAGAAACTCTGAGGTGGTATCTATTTTGTTGTAGACGGGTATCGCCCATTTGTATGTTTTTTTTCTCTCTTGAGATTGTATTCTCACAACTGTGTATCAACAGCTATGTTTCCGTTAAAGGTACTACGTCAAAGAAACGAACGTGTGTGGGCGTGGTGTAGTGTTTGGCCGGAGCAAGGAATCCGGTAGCCAGTATGGGCCCCCAAATATTTTTTGTGTGAAAAAATAATGGAAAACTATTACTGCCATTTATTTATTTATTATGGACATTTTCTGAAATTACAAATCAAGAATATTACACAATATTCCTTTAACTTGTCCAGTGATTTTTTTGCGAAAGCCAGCATGGATAGAATGCAATAATTGACTAATATTTGCCAAATTCCAATAATGTTCATGTACCAACATATACGGAAAACATTTGTTTTTAGTAATTTTCCAGTTTTAGTCATTTCCATGTCGGCTCTCTGCCAGGAAATGCCCCTGTCCGGAAAAAAGGATCACAATTTCAAACGCCACAAAAGTGTTTAAAATTCTAATAACTGGCATAAATGAATATTAACTGAAAGTATCACATGTACTGTAGTTACTTGCAATATCCATCTCTGACTTTAAGCAATATTTCTCTCAAAAATGTGATTAAAAATGTCTCTGGAGTTTGGTCAACTCCGTCAGATTTGTCTAAAATCATAAATTAATTATTATTTAGCAGGGTCAGCTATACCATGAGAACCCCTTACTTATCTCCTGATTAACTGTAGTGCAACAAGACCACTTATGGTCTGACAAGTTCTCAACTGTTGATAGATTTAAACAAACAATATTGAAATCCCCATGGTCACAACCATAACATGTCAACTCCATCTCCCTTATATAATATTAAGCTAGACTATTAATGTTGGTTCAAATGTTTTATTTTAGTTAATCAAAGCAACTGAGGAAAAACAAAATTGCTACTTTGTATACCATTTGAATAAAAAAGAAAAATGAATCATTTTATCAACTCCCTAAAACAAACTCTGTCAGAGTGCTGAAACATCTGATAGAATGATTATAATTTGTTGGGGATTGTCAAATTAATACTTTTCCATATTTTACAAATATTTGAATATAACTTATATTTTTAAAGACAAGAATATGTCTGTTTTGAGTTTCTGTTGTCAACTCTGTCAATGGTTGGTCAATTGGTTGCTAACCCCCTTGACATTGATTTTCTTTTTTTTATATTCTGAAAAAATATTTTTATTGTCCTGCAACATATGCTTAAACTATTGCAGTACTTGCTTTATTAGACATAAGAGATAATTCTTGCCTTATAAATCTTGTTTTATGTTCTGTATCTAGAAAATCCAACCAAAATGCTAACAAAATTAGCCCTGGAGCATTATACTGTGGTATAAAAAATCAATACCACAGCTAACTGTGGTATAAAAAAAACTAAAAGACGTTTGGAGATTTGTACTGCATATTTTAATGTTAGAATGAATTCCGAGTCTCATGTGGGGGTCTGAATACTTTCTGAATGCACTCCATGTGATGTACGAGTTAGTGCAATAGGGGGTCAGTACAGATAGTCCGGGTAGGTATTTGGTTAACTATTTAGCAGTCGTATGACTTGGGGGTAGAAGCTGTTCAGGGTCCTGTTGGTTCCAGACTTGGTTCATCGGTACCGCTTGCGTGCGGTAGCAGAGAGGGCAGTCTATGACTTGGGTGGCTGGAGGTCGATAATTTTTAGGTCTTTCCTCTGACACAGCCTGGTATAGAGGTGATGTACTGGGCCGTGCGTACTACCCTCTGTAGTAGAGGTGGACCGATTATGATTTTTCGATGCCGATTATTGGAGGACCATAAAAGCCGATACCGATTAATCGGCCAATTTGAATTTTTTTATTTATTTATTTGTAATAATGACAATTACAACAATACTGAATGAACACTTATTTTAACTTAATATAAAACATCAATAAAATCAATTTAGCCTCAAGTAAATAATGGATCATGTTCAATTTGGTTTAAATAATGCAAAAACAAAGTGTTGGAGAAGAAAGTAAAAGTGCAATATGTTCCATGTAAAATATGTGCCATGTAAGAAAGCTAACATTTCAGTTCCTTGCTCAGAACATGAGAACATATGAAAGCTGGTGGTTCCTTTTTAACATGAGTCTTCAATATTCCCAGGTAAGAAGTTTTAGGTTGTAGTTATTATAGGAATTATAGGACTATTTCCCTCTATACCATTTGTACACTGCTCAAAAAAAAGGGAACACTAAAATAACACCCTAGATCTGAATGAATGAAATGTTTTTATTAAATACTTTTTTCTTTACATAGTTGAATGTGCTGACAACAAAATCACACAAAAATTATCAATGGAAATCAAATTTATCAACCCATGGAGGTCTGGATTTGGAGTCACACTCAAAATTAAAGTGGAAAACCACACTACAGGCTGATCCAACTTTGATGTAATGTCCTTAAAACAAGTCAAAATGAGGCTCAGTAGTGTGTGTGGCCTCCACGTGCCTGTATGACCTCCCTACAACGACTGGGCATGCTCCTGATGAGGTGGCGGATGGTCTCCTGAGAGATTTCCTTCCAGACCTGGACTAAAGCATCCGCTAACTCCTGGACAGTCTGTGGTGCAACGTGGCGTTGGTGGATGGAGCAAAACATGATGTCCCAGATGTGCTCAATTGGATTCAGGTCTGGGGAACGGGCGGGCCAGTCCATCGCATCAATGCCTTCCTCTTGCAAGAACTGCTGACACACTCCAGCCACATGAGGTCTAGCATTGTCTTGCATTAGGAGGAACCCAGGGCCAACCGCACCAGCATATGGTCTCACAAGGGGTCTGAGGATCTCATCTCGGTACCTAATGGCAGTCAGGCTACCTCTGGCGAGCACATGGAGGCGAAATGCCACCCCACACCATGACTGACCCACCGCCAAACCGGTCATGCTGGAGGATGTTGCAGGCAGCAGAACGTTCTCCACGGCGCCTCCAGACTGTCACGTCTGTCACATGTGCTCAGTGTGAACCTGCTTTCATCTGTGAAGAGCACAGTGGCGAATTTGCCAATCTTGGTGTTCTCTGGCAAATGCCAAACGTCCTGCACGGTGTTGGGCTGTAAGCACAACCCCCACCTGTGGACGTCGGGCCCTCATACCACCCTCATGGAGTCTGTTTCTGACCGTCTGAGCAGACACTTGCACATTTGTGGCCTGCTGGAGGTCATTTTGCAGGGCTCTGGCAGTGCTCCTCCTGCTCCTCCTTGCACAAAGGCGGAGGTAGCGGTCCTGCTGCTGGGTTGTTGCCCTCCTACGGCCTCCTCCACGTCTCCTGATATACTGGCATGTCTCCTGGTAGCGCCTCCATGCTCTGGACACTACGCTGACAGACACAGCAAACCTTCTTGCCACAGCTCGCATTGATGGCCAGATGTGCCATCCTGTATGAGCTGCACTACCTGAGCCACTTGTGTGGGTTGTAGACTCCGTCTCATGCTACCACTGGAGTGAAAGCAACGTCAGCATTCAAAAGTGACCAAAACATCAGCCAGGAAGCATAGGAACTGAGAAGTGGTCTGTAGTCACCACCTGCAGAACCACTCCTTTGTCTTGCTAAATGCCTATAATTTCCACCTGTTGTCTATTCCATTTGCACAACAGCATGCAAAATTTATTGTCAATCAGTGTTGCTTCCTAAGTGGACAGTTTGATTTCACAGAAGTGTGATTGACTTGGAGTTACATTGTGTTGTTTAAGTGTTCCCTTAATTTTTTTGAGCAGTGTATTTCATTAACCTTTGACTATTGGGTGTTCTTAAAGGCACTTTAGTATTGCCAGTGTAACAGTATAGCTTCCGTCCCTCTCCTCACTCCTCCCTGGGCTCGAACTAGCAACACAACAACAATTAGCGCACGCTAACTAGCTAGCCATTTCACTTCGGTTACACCAGCCTCATCCTGGGAGTTGATAGGCTTGAAGTCATAAACAGCGCAATGCTTGACGCACAACGAAGAGCTGCTGGCAAAACGCACGAAAGTGCTGTTTGAATGAATGTTTACGCGCCTGCTTCTGCCTACCACCGCTCAGTCAGATACTTGTATGTTCAGTCAGATTATATGCAACGCAAGACATGCTAGATAATATCTAGTAATATCATCAACCATGTGTAGTTAACTAGTGATTATGATTGATTGATTGTTTCTTATAAGATAAGTTTAATGCTAGCTAGCAACTTACGTTGGCTTACTGCATTCAATAACAGGCAGCCTCCTTGTGGAGTGCAACGAGAAAGAGGCAGGTCGTTATTGCATTGGACTAGTTAAGGTTGCAAGATTAGATCCCCCGAGCTGACAATGTGAAAATATGTCGTTCTGCCCCTGAACAAGGCAGTTAACCCACTGTTCCTAGGCAGTCATTGAAAATAAGAATGTGTTCTTAACTGACTTGCCTAGTTAAAAATATTAAATAAAGGTGTAAAAACAAAAAAATGGGCAAATCTGCGCCCAAAAATACAGATTTCCGATTGTTATGAAAACTTGAAATCGGCCCTAATTAATCGTTCATTCCGATTAATCGGTCCACCTCTACTCTGTTGTACCTTGCGGTCAGATGCCAAGCAGTTGCCATACCAAGCAGTGATGCAGCCAGTCAAAATGCTCTCAATGGTGCAGCTTTAGAAACATTTTAGGATCTGAGGGCCCATGACAAATCTTTGCAGGCTCCTGAGGGGGAAGAGGCTGGGTGTTTGTAGACCATGTTCATTCCTTTGGGATGTGGACTAGAGGTCGACCGATTCATCGGAATGGCTGATTTAATTAGGGCCGATTTCAAGTTTTCATAACAATCGGAAATCGGTATTTTTGGACAGTTTTTGAATTATTATTATTATTATTATTATTATTATCATTTTTTTACACCTTTATTTAACTAGGCAAGTCAGTTAAGAACACGTTCTTATTTTCAATGACGGCCTAGGAATGGTGGGTTCACTGCCTTGTTCAGGGGCAGAATGACAGATTTTTTACCTTGTCAGCTCGGGGATTCAATCTTGCAACCTTACAGTTAACTAGTCAAACGCTCTAACCACCTGCCTCTCATTGCACTCCACAAGGAGCCTGCCTGTTACGCGAATGCAGTAAGAAGCCAAGGTAAGTTGCTAGCTAGCATTAAATGTATCTTTTAAAAAGCAATCAATCACTCATAATCACTAGTTATGATGGTTGATGATATTACTAGTTTATCTAGCGTGTCCTGCGTTGCATATAATCGATGCGGTGTGCATTCAAGAAAAGGACTGTCGTTGCTCCAACGTGTACCTAACCATAAACATCAATCAATGCCTTTCTTAAAATCAATACACAAGTATATGTTTTTAAACAGCATTGGGGCGGCAGGGTAGCCTAGTGGTTAGAGAATTTGTTCTTAACTGACTTGCCTAGTTAAATAAAGGTAAAATAAAATATAAAAAAACTGCATTAATATAATATTGCCTGCTAACATGAATTTCTTTTAACTAGGTAAATTGTGTCACTTCTCTTGCAACAGAGTCAGGGTATATGCAGCAGTTTGTGCCGCCTGGCTCGTTGTGAACTAATTTGCCAGAATTTTACGTAATTATGACATAACATTGAGGGTTGTACAATGTAACAGGAATATTTAGACTTAGGGATGCCACCCGTTAGATAAAATACAGAACGGTTCCGTATTTCACTGAAATAATAAATGTTTTGTTTTCGAAATAATAGTTTCCGGATTCAACCATATTAATGACCAAAGGCTCATATTTCTGTGTGTTATTATGTTATAATTAAAGTCTATGATTTGATAGAGCAGTCTGACTGAGCGACGGTAGGCAGCAGCAGGCTCGTAAGCATTCATTCAAACAGCACTTTACTGCTTTTTGCCAGCAGCTCTTCTAGCATTGACCTGTTTATGACTTCAGGTTTATCAACTCCCGAGATTAGGCTGGTGTAACCGATGGGAAATGGTTAGCGGGGTACGCGCTAATAGCATTTCAAACGTCACTCGCTCTGAGACTTGGAGTAGTTGTTCCCCTTGCTCTGCAAGTGCCGCGGCTTTTGTGGAGCGATGGGTAACGATGCTTCGAGGGTGGCTGTTGTCGATGTATCCTGGTTTGAGCCCAAGTAGGGGCGAGGAGAGGGACGGAAGCTATACTGTTACACTGGCAATACTATAGTGCCTATAAGAACATCCAATAGTCAAAGGTATATGAAATACAAATGGTATAGAGAGAAATAGCCCTATAAATACTATATTAACTACAACCTAAAACCTCTTACCTTGGAATATTGAAGTCTCATGTTAAAACGAACCACCAGCTTTCATATGTTCTCATGTTCTGAGCAAGGAACTTAAACATTAGCTTTTTTTACATGGCACATATTGCACTTTTACTTTCTTCTCCAACACTTTGTTTTTGCATTATTTAAACCAAATGATTTATTTGAGGCTAAATGGAGTTTTATTGATGTATTATATTAAGTTAAAATAAGTGTTCATTCAGTATTGTTGTAATTGTCATTATTACAAATACATTTTAACAATCGGTCGATTAATCGTTATCAGCTTTTTTGGTCCTCCAATAATCGGTATCGGCGTTAGGAAAATCATATATAGGTCGACCTCTAATGTGGACACAGAGGAACTTGAAGTTCTAGACCCGCTCCACTACAGCCTCGTCGGTGTGGATGGGGCCGTGTTTGGCCCTCCATTCCTTTAGTCCACGATCAGCTCCTCTCTCTTACTGATATTGAGGGAAAGGTTGTTGTCCTGGCACCACACTGCCAGGTCGCTTGACCTCATCCCTGTGGGGGATGTTTTGTTGCCTGTACTCTCACCACCTGAGGGTGGTCCGTCAGGAAGTCCAGGATCCAGTTGCAGTTCTCACATAGGTGTTCTTGTTATCCAGGGAAGCTTAGCAGAGGTAGAAATGCTTGGGTGATTAATGTTAGTGCATGGGGAGTTACACATAGTGGACTTCCTGCTAGGGAACACCGCCTCAGTGCGCTGGTTCATAGGCATATGATTTACAGCATACAATAACTGTAGGATCAGCAGAGGCATTCAGTGCAGTAAGAGGGACATAAATGATGTACATTACATTGTGTCTTCCAACGCCCCTGGGATAATGTACACTTGCTGAAGCATTATGACAACTCAGTGACACAATGGTAGGGATTTAATGAGCTGGGCTTGGGTCATTGATAAGTCATTCTCTCAACGCAGCCTTATAGTGCTGTGAAAGGAAAAAGTTAACCCACTGAAGCAAAACGGAGAAGTGAAAAGCTGCGTAATGGAGAGTTGAAAATAAAGAGAAGGGAGGTACAGGAACGTTTTGGTGAAGTGGTAGAGGATGATAGCAATGCTTATGTTATGTGTGATGATTGTGAAGCGCTATACATATTTGACAGTAACAAGAAGGGGACTTCAAATAGGCCTATAGCACGTCAAGGGAACTGTAGCCTACTGTTCAGAGGGGTTAAATGGAAACTGAAATCCGGACACTGACTATAATCTTTCAGTCTTAATATTAATGCCTGCAGAATTAAGCATTTCTTGCAGTAGAATGATACACCAAATGTACATTTTGACTCGGGAACAGGAGTTTCAGCATCTTGAGAGAATGCGACTGTGCATTTTTTGGATTTATTTATTGTATTTTGTCCCTGATTCCTAAACGTCGGTTCTCAGCGAAAGAAGCCGAGATTTCAGAACTTTACCTATGTCAACTAGATAGAATGAATGCATCAATCATTTATGACATTATTCTGGTTCGCAAGGTCTTCCAGGGCAGGATTCCCAAACCCGGTCCTGGGGCCCCCCTGGGTGCATGTTTTGTTTTTCTCCCTAGCACTACACAGCTAATTCAACTAGGCAAAGCTTGATGAGTTGGTTATTTGAATCGGTTGTGTAGTCCTAGGGCAAAAAACTAAACGTTCACTCAGTGGGGGCCCCAGGACCGGGTTTGGGAAACCCTATTCTAGGGCAGCATGTAATGACGGAAGAGAAGCTGCATGTATCTAATTACAGACAAGCCTACTGATAGCCTACCGAAATTCTTAGCAGAAACGTATCTGTCAAACCTGACAAAACAATCGGTCCTCCATCTCTGACTGTAGCCTACAGCATCATTTCTATATTTGCAGGTTAGGGTCAGGTGCGGGCCTCACATTTTCACTTCATCACTTAGTCAGGCGGTTGAGGATGGGTTTTAGCAATTGCGGGTGGGTGCGGGTGAACAAACAGCTGACCCGCGCACCACTACTACCTATATTGCCTTCAACCCCTGTAAGCCCTTGCATTAATCCAGCCCTGGCTAGTTAGGAGTAAACGTGACATGAGCTATCCTTGCGCTGGCCTTTCCCGGAACACCTTGGGTGAACCTGGCTCTGTAAGTGTCACAATAGGTACAGCTTTAAGCCAGCTTCATAACTGTAGTTTACGGGGTTCTCTCAAATCTGTGACCAGAGCCTTGTCGAGTTTGAGGGCAACTGAGTTCAACTGCGCGTTAAGGCTGTGCGTCCCAGTCAATCGTGGTCACAGAGCAGTATTGCCTTTTCACAATGACACGCCGAACTATCTTAACTCCATTTATCCTGAATGAAGTGTCTGAGCCACGAGTTGAGTACCAATGGAATCAGATTCCCTTCCTCTCGCAAAGATTGCGTCATCATCCCCTTATTTTAATTTGACATTATTTCATTTTTCCATAAACACACAGCCAAAAAAAGCACCATAACATTAATGGGAACCAGGTGTGCGTAATGAGACAAGCTGAATAATGAGACAAGACAGTCTGGGGTTGGTGGTCAGACCTCCAGTCTGGGGTTGGTGGTCAGACCTCCAGTCTGGGGTTGGTGGTCAGACCTCCAGTCTGGGGTTGGTGGTCAGACCTCCAGTCTGGGGTTGGTGGTCAGACCTCCAGTCTGGGGTTGGTGGTCAGACCTCCAGTCTGGGGTTGGTGGTCAGACCTCCAGTCTGGGGTTGGTGGTCAGACCTCCAGTCTGGGGTTGGTGGTCAGACCTCCAGTCTGGGGTTGGTGGTCAGACCTCCAGTCTGGGGTTGGTGGTCAGACCTCCAGTCTGGGGTTGGTGGTCAGACCTCCAGTCTGGGGTTGGTGGTCAGACCTCCAGTCCGGGGTTGGTGGTCAGACCTCCTGAGCTGGTGAACGGAATGAGCAGCAGTACTGTGGGAATCCGTGACAGATTTGTTTTTTGTGCGTATGGAACATGGGACCAACACTTTACATGTTGCATTTATTATTAATCTATTTCTGTTCAATATAGTTTCCTTCATAGTGTACCCCTCTCATTGGCTCCACTCCAGGTTACCTCTCCTCCTATTGGCACTCTGGCAGGAAGATTATTGGTAACTAACCTACTCCTAACTTCTCCGTAGGTACGGTTTCCAGCAGTTACATTCACCCACTGTTGGCTCCATGTGAACTACAATTCCGAAGCTGTGTTTTAACGTTTAGAAACGTCAATCATTGCTTTCAAAATTATTTTCCAAACATATGCTGGTATGCTCCTTATCTTTCAAATTAGCAAGAAAGAATGTACTTACTGTAGCAGTTTTGCACAGATCTACAAGCTGTGTGTGCCTCCAGCTTCCGAACTACACTTCCTTCCCAGTTACGCTTGTACACAGCACTGGTGTTTGGAGCACGCTAGATAGGAAGCCACCTATGCTAATTAACTGTCTTCCGTCTGTCTTCTGAAAACAAGCGATGTAAAGTGGAGATATGGCCGTGTGTGACCCCTAACGCTAAAGGTGTAGTAATTTAACCTTTTAAAAATATATCTATATTGTTATCAAAGATGCGTTCCTTATGTTTCCAAAAACGTACAGCAAGCAATGTGTGTTTGTTTAGACTAGTGTTGGGGCTCTTAACAAAACTCCCCTGATCAGAAGATACTATCGCCAATAGACGCTAAAACAGTTTGCATCTATGAATGGGGTAGCCTACTCCATACTGGCAGCCTGTCTCATTTCAGGTATCTGGGATTAATGCAGTCCAGCCCCCCTCCCTTCCCACTGAAAGGAAGGAATGGAACATGACATTACCATGACATGAACCACGACGAACCGGTACACCAGCTTCTGGTTAGAATAAACTCTGTCAACATTAACACAGAGGACGTTTGACGATCAGAGGCTTATTTTGAAAAATGTCAAGAATGTCTTGCTCACAATGCCTTGCTCACTTCTTCAAATATCTCTACCTCTCTAAAGTCTTGTGCGTGTATGTGGACAGTTCCAGCCCAGCACTTAAACTTTGACCCTGCTGCTATCTTGGACCGGGTCTCTCTGCAAAATAGATTTTTATCTCAATGAGACTAACCGGGGTAAATAAAGGTTAGGTTAAATCGATTGGGTGAGTACTGATTAGGATTAGACCCCTGCTAGCTGTCCAGGACCAGGCTGGATGACCTCCGGCCTAAACATACCTCCAGTAGAGGGATTCAATACGAAGCAAGGACAAAAAAAGACCATGATTTTGGGTATTTTCACAAGAAGGGTCCTTTTGTAGGAAGGATTGTTAAAATACAGTATATTTTACATTTGTTTTTAAAAGCGTAATTGACAAATAACCAAAGGTGGCATATTTATGACATTTTGGCCTTAGCAAGATTGTGAACCGAGGGTTGTGAGGTGAGAGAGGATAGTAAATAAAGTGTTCATCAATTCATTAAGGTAAATATGTCATTTTCTCAGATCGTCACGTTTTTTGATTTAAGTTGGCATGTGTGGTTGTGTTCAAGAGGTTGCACGATGTTTTTTGAAGAAATACCAGAAACGCCTAACAAATGGCTTGTATGCCCAGAGGGCATAGCCTAATTCCAGAACTAGTATTACCAGCTTGGCAACCACCTCTATACTTGCACTAATTTTAGCCTGTGGATTGCTGGCTTCGGTTTGTTTTTCACAGCTTTGGAATAAGATGAATAACTTTCAACAAACTAAGAATATTAACTGAAATCTGGATGTATGCAGTGGTGGAAAATCCACCTCGACGCAGATGACACCATTCTGTATACTTCTGGTCCTTCCTTGGACACTGTGCTAACTAACCTCCAAATGAGCTTCAATGCCAAACCAAATGCATGCTTTTCAACCGTTCCCTGCCCGCACCCACCCGCCCGACTAGCATCACCACCCTGGACTGTTCTGACCTAGAATATGTGGACAACTATAAATACCTAGGTGTCTGGCTAGACTGTAAACTCTCCTTCCAGACTCATATTAAATATCTCCAATCCAAAATCAAATCTAGAATCGGCTTTCTATTTCGTAAAACAAAGCCTCCTTCACTCACGCCGCCAAACTTACCCTCGTAAAACTGACTATCCTACCGATCCTCCACTTCGGCGACGTCATCTACAAAATAGCTTCCAACACTCTACTCAGCAAACTGGATGCAGTTTATCACAGTGCCATCCGTTTTGTTACCAAATCACCTTATACCATGCTCTAGTCGGCTGGTCCTCACTACATATTTGTCGCCAGACCCACTGGCTCCAGGTCATCTATAAGTCTATGCTAGGTAAAGCTCCGCCTTATCTCAGTTCACTGATCACGATAACAACACCCACCCGTAGCACATGTTCCAGCAGGTGTATCTCACTGATCATCCCTAAAGCCAACACCCCATTTGGCCGCCTTTCCTTCATGTTCTCTGCTGCCAGTGACTGGAACGAATTGCAAAAATCGCTGAAGTTGGAGACTTTTATTTCCCTCACCAACTTTAAACATCAACTATGAGCAGCTAACCGATCGCTGCAGCTGTAAATAGCCCACCCAATCTACCTACCTCATCCCCATACTGTTTTTAGTTTATTTACTTTTCTGCCCTTTTGCACACCAGTATCTCTACTTGCACATCATCATCTGCTCATTTATCACTCCAGTGTTAATCTGCTAAATTGTAATTATTCGCTCCTATGGCCTATTTATTACCTACCTCCTCATGTCTTCTGCACACACTGTATATAGACTTACTTTTTTCTACTGTGTCATTGCTTGTTTATTGTTTACTCCATGTGTAACTCTGTGTTGTTGTCTGTGTCACACTGCTTTGCTTTATCTTGGCCAGGTCGCAGTTGCAAATGAGAACTTGGTCTCAACTAGCCTACCTGGTTAAATAAAATAAATGTTAAAAAATATATATATAGGCTAATTGAATAAAATACATTGGTGGATCCCTTCGCCACCCCCTCTGCACGTAGGGCATTATCAATTTTGTGGTAGACGAGTAGGCCTATTGATTTAGTAGGCCTACGAGTAGGCCTATTGATTTAGTAGGCCTATTGATTTAGTAGGCCTACGAGTAGGCCTATTGATTGAGTAGGCCTATTGATTGAGTAGGCCTATTGATTTAGTAGGCCTATTGATTTAGTAGGCCTACGAGTAGGCCTATTGATTTTTGATTTTTTTTCCTTCAAGATTTCGTTCTCTCAACTGTATCAATGAATCATACATTTTAGAGTTTATTATTATTGTTACAGTTAAAATGTAAAAACACCCTCAAATCAGCTACAAGTGATAATATTTTTGGACATTTTGATCCAAAGTATACCCACGCTAATAGAGATTTATATGTGATTGTATACAAATGTAAGCAAGATTTGAATGAATTGTTTTCGTTAAATATTATATCTATTTGGACTTCTTGCAGTCAATTTCCAGTCTACAAATGATGTGTAATTATGTTCTGGCCATCTGCTCAAGAAACAAATCATCCCGCGGCTGAATCTAGTTGTTGATTCCTGTTTTAGATCATGGTAGAGCAACACTGGTTTGGAATCTAGTTGTTGATTCCTGTTTTAGATCATGGTAGAGCAACACTGGTTTGGAATCTAGTTGTTGATCCCTGTTTTAGATCATGGTAGAGCAACACTGGTTTGGAATCTAGTTGTTGATCCCTGTTTTAGATCATGGTAGAGCAACACTGGTTTGGAATCTAGTTGTTGATTCCTGTTTTAGATCATGGTAGAGCAACACTGGTTTGGAATCTAGTTGTTGATTCCTGTTTTAGATCATGGTAGAGCAACACTGGTTTGGAATCTAGTTGTTGATTCCTGTTTTAGATCATGGTAGAGCAACACTGGTTTGGAATCTAGTTGTTGATTCCTGTTTTAGATCATGGTAGAGCAACACTGGTTTGGAATCTAGTTGTTGATTCCTGTTTTAGATCATGGTAGAGCAACACTGGTTTGGAATCTAGTTGTTGATTCCTGTTTTAGATCATGGTAGAGCAACACTGGTTTGGAATCTAGTTGTTGATCCCTGTTTTAGATCATGGTAGAGCAACACTGGTTTGGAATCTAGTTGTTGATTCCTGTTTTAGATCATGGTAGAGCAACACTGGTTTGGAATCTAGTTGTTGATCCCTGTTTTAGATCATGGTAGAGCAACACTGGTTTGGAATCTAGTTGTTGATTCCTGTTTTAGATCATGGTAGAGCAACACTGGTTTGGAATCTAGTTGTTGATTCCTGTTTTAGATCATGGTAGAGCAACACTGGTTTGGAATCTAGTTGTTGATTCCTGTTTTAGATCATGGTAGAGCAACACTGGTTTGGAATCTAATTGTTGATCCCTGTTTTAGATCATGGTAGAGCAACACTGGTTTGGAATCTAGTTGTTGATTCCTGTTTTAGATCATGGTAGAGCAACACTGGTTTGGAATCTAGTTGTTGATTCCTGAATCTAGTTGTTGATTCCTGTTTTAGATCATGGTAGAGCAACACTGGTTTGGAATCTAGTTGTTGATTCCTGAATCTAGTTGTTGATCCCTGTTTTAGATCATGGTAGAGCAACACTGGTTTGGAATCTAGTTGTTGATCCCTGTTTTAGATCATGGTAGAGCAACACTGGTTTGGAATCTAGTTGTTGATCCCTGTTTTAGATCATGGTAGAGCAACACTGGTTTGGAATCTAGTTGTTGATTCCTGTTTTAGATCATGGTAGAGCAACACTGGTTTGGAATCTAGTTGTTGATCCCTGTTTTAGATCATGGTAGAGCAACACTGGTTTGGAATCTAGTTGTTGATTCCTGTTTTAGATCATGGTAGAGCAACACTGGTTTGGAATCTAGTTGTTGATCCCTGTTTTAGATCATGGTAGAGCAACACTGGTTTGGAATCTAGTTGTTGATTCCTGTTTTAGATCATGGTAGAGCAACACTGGTTTGGAATCTAGTTGTTGATTCCTGTTTTAGATCATGGTAGAGCAACACTGGTTTGGAATCTAGTTGTTGATTCCTGTTTTAGATCATGGTAGAGCAACACTGGTTTGGAATCTAGTTGTTGATTCCTGAATCTAGTTGTTGATTCCTGTTTTAGATCATGGTAGAGCAACACTGGTTTGGAATCTAATTGTTGATCCCTGTTTTAGATCATGGTAGAGCAACACTGGTTTGGAATCTAGTTGTTGATTCCTGAATCTAGTTGTTGATTCCTGTTTTAGATCATGGTAGAGCAACACTGGTTTGGAATCTAGTTGTTGATTCCTGTTTTAGATCATGGTAGAGCAACACTGGTTTGGAATCTAGTTGTTGATCCCTGTTTTAGATCATGGTAGAGCAACACTGGTTTGGAATCTAGTTGTTGATCCCTGTTTTAGATCATGATAGAGCAACACTGGTTTGGAATCTAGTTGTTGATCCCTGTTTTAGATCATGGTAGAGCAACACTGGTTTGGAATCTAGTTGTTGATTCCTGAATCTAGTTGTTGATTCCTGTTTTAGATCATGGTAGAGCAACACTGGTTTGGAATCTAGTTGTTGATCCCTGTTTTAGATCATGGTAGAGCAACACTGGTTTGGAATCTAGTTGTTGATTCGTGAATCTAGTTGTTGATCCCTGTTTTAGATCATGGTAGAGCAACACTGGTTTGGAATCTAGTTGTTGATTCCTGTTTTAGATCATGGTAGAGCAACACTGGTTTGGAATCTAGTTGTTGATTCCTGAATCTAGTTGTTGATTCCTGTTTTAGATCATGGTAGAGCAACACTGGTTTGGAATCTAGTTGTTGATCCCTGTTTTAGATCATGGTAGAGCAACACTGGTTTGGAATCTAGTTGTTGATTCGTGAATCTAGTTGTTGATTCCTGTTTTAGATCATGGTAGAGCAACACTGGTTTGGAATCTAGTTGTTGATCCCTGTTTTAGATCATGGTAGAGCAACACTGGTTTGGAATCTAGTTGTTGATTCCTGAATCTAGTTGTTGATCCCTGTTTTAGATCATGGTAGAGCAACACTGGTTTGGAATCTAGTTGTTGATTCCTGTTTTAGATCATGGTAGAGCAACACTGGTTTGGAATGCTTGTAGGATGATGGCCACAGCATTGAATTTAAATGTTTCTCCAGTATGTGAGAAACGTTGGGCTTTTGCAACATGGCAACCAGTAGCGTTGATTTAACGTTTTGCTGCGTAGGTTTGACCAAAATCTAGCAGAATTTCTACAAAATAGTGTATATATAGCTGAAATAAAAATTAATTGTTCCGTAATTTGTAGATTTGGTTATTTATTTATTTTCTGATCGCTGCCACTCTCTTAGAATGGTTCCTGCTGTTAAATTTCTATGAATGATTTCTACCCATTGGTTCCTGAAGAATATATAACAAAAGCATCATGATTGTTTACATCCGCTAGTACAACTTTCTTACCCTATCATGGCCCAGAATAGGCCTGAGGTTATTTTACTCAAATTTGTATGTTTTATTGCCATTTCAGTTTTACACAAACAATGTGTAGCAATATGTTTAAAAACTGTGGCGTCAAATCAATGTTAATATGTATAGCCAGTCTCTGCTTTTTTAGCTTGGTCTATAAGTTTTAGTAGTTACATTTCCTCAGCCACATCCCTCCGCTTTATACCAGGTGGTAAGACTAATGTTTGGCTCAAACACAAACTCAGGATTGTGGCTGTAAAAACTTACTGGCCTTTTTTGGTTGAACTGAATGAACACAAACTTGGACGGAACAAAGTTGCCATAATATGAAGCAAATAGACTTTTAAAAAAAAATCTTCCATCAGAAGGTAGTAAGAGCCAGCCAACTACACTCCTCTTGGCATGCATCTAACAAACTAATTCTGTTAGGAGTTAACATGTGTTTAGTAATAATTATGTTAGCTAGTTAGGCGTAAACATGTGACATGGGCTATCCTTGGGGTGCCCTTTTCCAGAACACCTGGAGTAAACCTGGCTCAACAATGGGGATGTTATTTTTCAAGTCTCGCTCCTCGTTCAGCCCACCTGGTGAGTGGAAAGGACGTTTATTTTATACCTAGAAAACAGTTAATTTAAGTTAATGAGCATTAAGGAGTGTCAATTGGACTGGCTCAGATTATCAGTGTTCCCTAGGTTTTACCAGAGGGCCAAACTGCGTCCTGTAGTGGACCTAATGCCTAAAGCCCAGCTAGATTACCAGATCATGTGATTTACTGGCAGTGATCTCTGCCAGGAAGATCAGTTGAAACACTGGACAGCCAAACTGAACACGGGCTAACAGAACATAGGATATTACAGGTTAGAACCCACAGGCTAGGACTGAACGCTAGAACAGTTACAGAACACTGGGTAGAACAGAACAGACAAGAACAGTTACAGAACACTGGGTAGAACAGACTAGAACAGTTACAGAACACTGGGTAGAACAGACTAGAACAGTTACAGAACACTAGGTAGAACAGAACAGACAAGAACAGAACAGACAAGAACAGTTACAGAACACTGGGTAGAACAGTTACAGAACACTGGGTAGAACAGAACAGGCAAGAACAGTTACAGAACACTGGGTAGAACAGAACAGACTGGAACAGTTACAGAACACTGGGTAGAACAGAACACTGGGTAGAACAGAACAGACTAGAACAGTTACAGAACACTGGGTAGAACAGAACAGACTAGAACAGTTACAGAACACTGGGTAGAACAACACTGGGTAGAACAACACTGGGTAGAACAGAACACTGGGTAGCACAGAACAGACAAGAACAGAATAGACAAGAACAGTTACAGAACACTGGGTAGAACAGAACAGACTAGAACAGTTACAGAACACTGGGTAGAACAGAACACTGGGTAGAACAGAACAGACCAGAACAGTTACAGAACACTGGGTAGAACAGAACAGACTAGAACAGATACAGAACACTGGGTAGCACAGCACACTGGGTAGCACAGACCAGACTAGAACAGTTACAGAACACAGGCTAGGTCAGACTAGAACAGTTTTAGAACACAAGATGGAACAGTACAGGCAACCTATATTGAAATTATTTATAAACAGGAGTGTTTATCAGATTCTAGCAAGGCTAACTCATTGATCCTGTAGGCCAGACATCCTCTCCAGACCAGACCACCTGGTTATATGGCCTGCTCTCTGTTCTCTCTTCCCTCCAGATGCCTTGGTTACGGCCTGTTCTGTCCAGCCTGCCTTCCTGGTTATGGCTTGATTATATACTGTAAGTCTATGGTTCTCTCATCTTAAGCGATGAGGTGATTTTTGAGCAGGCAGGGAAGGAGGGGGGCAGAACGGGGCTGTAGGCTCATAAATGGACCCTCAGCATCTTATCACCATCAGTGTGTTGTGCAGTCGTCAGATGGATTACCCAAACAACTCTTTTGTTTCAGTGTGTATTTTTGGGGGAGGGAGCGTGTGTTTTGAGATACTGTATTGATGGCAAGACTGATGAGATGCGTTGTTATCAGTAGTACTATTTCAAATTTTGTACCATCCTGTTTTTAAATTACCCAAGGGTCCCGTGCAGCTCAGTTGGTAGAGCATGGTACTTGCAACGACAAGGTTTGTGGATTTGATTCCCTCAGGGGACCAGTGTGTGTGTGTGTGTGTGTACAACAATAGAACAATAGTTCTATTTACAGTACTGACCAGTGTGTGTAATTAATATATATATACACACACACTGGTCAGTACTGTAAATAGAACTATTGTTAATTGCTCCAATCAAGTTGTTTACATAAAAACCTTTATTTAAAGCAGGTGTTTGAATACCAATACCTGGCATATGACATATGATAATGGATGTAGGCTTATGTTAACAGTAAGCCTAGATACTAACACTGATTATACACTGAGTGTACAAAACATTGTCACCTGCTCTTTCCATGACAGACTGACCAGACTGACCAGGTGGATCCAGGTGAAAGCTATGATCCCTTATTGATGTCACTTGTTAAATCCACTTCAATCAGTGTAGATGAAGGGGAGAAGACAGATTAAAGGATTTTTAAGCCTTGAGACAATTAAGACATGGATTGTGTATTTTTATTTTATTTCACCTTTATTTAACCAGGTAGGCTAGTTGAGAACAAGTTCTCATTTACAACTGCGACCTGGCCAAGATTAAAGCATAGCAGTGTGAACAGACAACAACAGTTGCACATGGAGTAAACCATTAACAAGTCAATAACACAGTAAAAAAAAATAAGAGTCTATATACATTGTGTGCAAAAGGCATGAGGAGGTAGGCGAATAATTACAATTTAGCAGATTAACACTGGAGTGATAAATGATCAGATGGTCATGTGCAGGTAGAGATACTGGTGTGCAAAAGAGCAGAAAAGTAAATAAATAAGAACAGTATGGGGATGAGGTAGGTAAAATTGGGTGGGCTATTTACGATGGACTATGTACAGCTGCAGCGATCGGTTAGCTGCTCAGATAGTAGATGTTTAAAGTTGGTGAGGGAGATAAGTTTCCAACTTCAGTGATTTTTGCAATTCGTTCCAGTCACAGGCAGCAGAGAACTGGAAGGAAAGGCGGACAAAGGAGGTGTTGGCTTTAGGGATGATCAGTAAGGTACACCTGCTGGAGCGCGTGCTACGGGTGGGTGTTGCCATCGTGACCAGTGAACTGAGATAAGACGGAGCTTTACCTAGCATGGACTTGTAGATGACCTGGAGCCAGTGGGTCTGGCGACGAATATGTAGCGAGGGCCTAGTGGTTAGAGCATTGGACTAGTTAACTGTAATGTTGCTAGATCAAATTCCCGAGCTGACAAGGTAAATATCTGTCGTTCTGCCCCTGAACAAGGCAGTTAACCCACTGTTCCCCTGAACAAGGCAGTTAACCCACTGTTCCCCTGAACAAGGCAGTTAACCCACTGTTCCCCTGAACAAGGCAGTTAACCCACTGTTCCCCTGAACAAGGCAGTTAACCCACTGTTCCCCTGAACAAGGCAGTTAACCCACTGTTCCTAGGCCGTCATTGAAAATAAGAATTTGTAGCCCAATTATGATGTTTTTTTCCTCTAATGTGTTAGCTGACAATACTGTAGAGCTGGGTTAAGGTGTTTGTGTGCTGTGATAATGAATAGAACCATTTCATGGTTACTTTCTCTGGTTCCTCAGAATCTATTGCTACCAGAGAAGCTACAATGGGCCAAGAATAAATGGTAGAGCAGCAAAAAAAAACAATTTAGGTTATTTTTACCAGGTTTTTGATATTTGTTGGTATTCGTTAGTGGGTTGGTGGTTAGTTTATCGCGTTGGTTATCTTTCTTCCTCCTGCCAGTATGTTGTTGAGGCCTATCTTTTGAGGAAAACAGTGTGATGGTTTCAGGGTGAGCAGAGAGGTGTAATGTATTGGCCATACTTGGGCAACTTTTTACATTTCTTTTTTTAGGCATCCTGGGCATTGCAAGAATTTCAGGAGCACGTTTGGACCTGCAGGAGTTTAAATTTAGTGGTGGGATTTCTTTGAGTTCTCAACTGAACTCTCCCTCTCTCCCCAGGTGTGTAAACCAAAGTGTGTGTGATGGAACAGCAGAATCATTCAAAGCAGCTGCTACTGCAGCTGAACCAGCAGCGAGCCAAAGGATACCTGTGTGATGTCATCATCGTGGTGGAGAACGCGCTGTTCCGCGCCCACAAGAACGTCCTGGCGGCTAGCAGCGTCTACTTCAAGTCGCTGGTCCCCCACGACAACCTCATCAACCTGGACACAGAGATGGTCAGCCCCTCCATTTTCAGACAGGTGGGTCACTTGACGGGCAGTGTCTCACTGACCACAGTCACATATACAGACATATTTGTATGGGACTCTGTCATGTAATTTAGTAGCCACGGACATTACACATGAATCAACGTTTTAGTTTCCACATCAATGCTGTGAAGCCTAGCTGTTTTATCTGCATTCGGTTATCAACTTGCTGTGAAACAAATTGCTCATTGGGACAATATAAAGATTACTCTCTACCCCCCATTCCTCTAGGTGTTGGACTTCATCTATACAGGTTGTCTGTCCAGTTCTGACTCTGTCAGTGACCACAGTATCTCGTCTCTCCTGATCGCCGCCTCCTACCTCCAGCTGACTGAACTGGCTGCTCTCTGTCGCAGGAAGCTCAAACACAACGGTCAGACCCCCTCCAGCTCCAACAAGATGACCCCCTCCTCTTCCACCTCCCCAACCCCAAATGGACACACCCCTGGGCCCCTCTGCCTCTCCTCCACCCCCCTCCACAACCACCAGCACCATAACAACCACTCAGGGTCCAAGAAGGGGAGCCAGAGGAACCAGAGACCGAGCCAGGAGGGAAGGTTGAGAGAGGATCTGTCCGAGAAGGTGTTTATTTCAGGCTCGCGCTGTGCCTCCCTCAGCCCCTCTGGAGAAGGTAGGAGTAATGGGCTGGGACTGGACCTGTCCAAAAGGAGTCCGTCAGAGAGCACTGCCACAGAGGAGGTGTCCCCCAGCAGTCTGCTCCAGAGCTCTTCCCCCCACTCCTCCTCTCTCTCCCCCACTCCCACTCCTCCCACAACGTCTAGTGCCAAGCCAGAGCCTCCAAAGACCTCCACAGACCTCCAGCCCAGAGCCCCTCGCAAGAGGCCCCGAGGTGATAAAGTGACCCCAGAGCTGGAGGATGGAGAGGTGGATGGAGAGGAGAACGGTCTAGATCAGAGTGAGGGGAGCGGGCACAGTGGAAGAGGAGGAGGAGGAGGAAGAAAAGGGAGGAGAAACGGAAACACCAACTACATCTACCGTCAGCCCCAGCCAGGGTTTGAGCCAGGTGTGGGGGACAACCTGTACGTCTGCATCCCCTGTGGGAAAGGCTTCCCCAGCTCAGAACAGCTCAATGCCCATGTCGACACACACACACACGACCAACTCTACCTGAAAGACGAGGAGGAGGAAGAGGAAGAGGAATGTGGTGGATACTTGAAGGACAAAGATCCGGACACATGCCCAGATGACTCTGCATCAAAGGGGATGAAGCCTGACCCTGAAGAACCTGGGCATCTCTGCACTGTCTGCAGTAAGAGCTGCAAGGACGCGACATCACTACGGCAACACGAGAAGAGCCATTGGCTGAACAGGCCATTCCCCTGTAACATCTGTGGCAAGCTGTTCACTCAGCGAGGCACCATGACGCGCCACATGAGGAGTCACCTGGGCCTCAAGCCCTTCGCCTGCGAGGAGTGTGGCATGCGCTTCACACGACAGTACCGCCTCGCCGAGCACATGCGGGTCCATTCGGGGGAGAAGCCCTACGAGTGCCAGCTGTGTGGTGGAAAGTTCACCCAGCAACGCAACCTCCTTAGTCATATGAGGATGCACACCTCGCCCTCATAGAGGACACTTCACCATGGTTACTGCAGCTGAACCACAGCTACCTGGGTTCTATTAGGCTGTCTACCTCATTTTCAGATAACTATCTGGAGCCTCAGTTACCCATAGTACCTCCTCACCCTTGTAAACACACCTGGCTTCTACCTCATTTTCAGCTAACCATCTGGAGCCTTAGTTACCCATAGTACCTCCTCACCCTTGTAAACACACCTGGCTTCTACCTCATTTTCAGCTAACCATCTGGAGCCTCAGTTACCCATAGTACCTCCTCACCCTTGTAAACACGCATGGGTTCTACCTCAACTTCAGAAACTCACCTTGAAATGAATTACCTCACCTTTATAACCACTCACCCCGAGTAGTAACTTTACCAATATTTTCAACCTCTTAACAACTATCACTTATACCCTCACCCTCGTAACAACTATCACCCATACCCTCACCCTCGTAACAACTATCACCCATACCCTCAACTAGGGATTCATATTTTCACGAAAACCTACCAAGTTTTAATACAGGGAATAATTGATATTTATCCCAAGAGTCCCGGGAAATACCGCAAAAAAATTGAAGTGCCCATTCTCAGGCCTTTAAAACCAAGATATGTCACTATGCCTGGGTTCTCCCAAAATAAGATTGTCGCTGTGCCACAATGCCGGCATGGCTGCGCCACTGTAAAGATTTCACAGCAAGTGAAACTGATATTTAGTATTGATAGAGTAACTTTGATCACCAATGACATTGTTGTGAATTGCGAAACAGGCCGTTCATGAATTCCGAGCATTATCATGTTACTCAGTTAATTTAGCCCAGGACTACTGCTGAAATATGCTATCTCGAGACAGAGCATGGTCAGGACCCACAGAGCGCACCCAGAGTAGGCTATAGTGTTGTCGAATCATACAAACTTTGTAACGGCAGTCAAACAAAAGTCAAATGACTAAAGTTGCTACGCTTGTTAACCTCCATCGAATGACAAAATATCTCCTATTTGGCAAAATGGAGTTGATGATTATACAGATAGCAGATCAGCTCATGAATAACTAGTAGTTGAAGAGAGGAAATTGTTTTAAAGATCAATGTATCTTAACGGGGACCATACTCTCTACTCTCAAACTGTTTGTTGATCTCACATTCTGTACCGATGCTCTCATATGGTCAGAAATCCGAAACAGCGCAGAGAAGCGGGGGAAATGTTCCAGGTATTTTGACATGCATTGTTTTATTTTTGATTTATTGAACCTTTATTTAGTTAGGCAAGTCAGTTAAGAACAAATTCTTATTTACAATGACAGCCTACCCCGGCCAATTGTGCGCCGCCCTATGGAACTCCCAATCACGGCCGGCTGTGATACAGCCTGGAATCGAAGACTCTGCACTGAGATGCAGTACCTTAGACCGCTGCGCCACTCAGGAGCATAAGCAGACATGCATTGATAGTGCAACCTATGGATTACAGAATGAAGAGACAAGAGTCAAGATTTCTGGTTTCAGTGGGATTATTGGGACTATAGGAAAATTGCCTAGGCTCTATATAAGGACCTGAGTCAATAGATAATACACTTGAATTTGGCTACATTATTCCATTCTAAATGTTTCTGATCAGTGATAAACAAATAAATTAACTATTACTTCTACTTGCCCAGCCAAGATAAATTAACCAAATATATAGACAGAGATTCAGTGAAACAAAATCACATTGATTGATTGACACAGGCTTTTTGTTGCGAGTAGGACAGGCTACAATGCGAGTGAAGAGCAAGCAGACTTGTATAACATGCTAGCAACATTTTCTGATCAGCTAATATATGAGCAAACTAGAGTAAAGATGATCATTAGCACTCACCTCAACTTGACTAACATTTCCCCAGCCTACCAAATATCCAAACGGAGATTCAGTGAAAACAAAAACCGGACATTGATTGATTTATCTAGACGAGTACCCCACGTTTGTCTCGAAGCAGTGCGATGGTGCTGTCTCAATTAAAACTGCTGAAATGATCATCTAGGTGACAACACACAACTATTGCTTTAATTTAGTATAACGGTTGGATATAACTTTGGCAGGATCAGTGTAACCAAGAATTTGATACATGCAATAAATTTGCTTTCGCCTACTTTATTCTAATATTTTCATCATTCAGTTGATCATAACTCAGGTGTTGTCCTCTCTCTGCGCTTTTCCTCAGCCCAATGCCTGTTTCCTCGTCTCCTCACTCCGGCGCTTCCCACCTCCACCACGTTATTCTCAACACCAGTTTAAATCAATATAGCCTACTGTTATCTAGAAATCTGCCATTTTTTTTATTCTGTGATGTCGGACCAGGCCTGGGATCAGGCTTCAGCTCACTGGCTTGGGTCGGCCCGGGATCGAATTGACATTTCTGATGAGAACTCTAAACTGCATTCGGGTCTTGTGTGCAATCCGGCATTTGCTTTGCATTTATGACGACTTTGTGTAAAGAAAATATGCTAGGTTAAAGGCTTCCATGTGACAACTTGTTTGGATAATGTACCATTTTATTTTTTGCCAATCTGCTGCTGTAGATGTTGGGCATTTGGTGGAATTGCATTACTGCGACATCGGGGTAAATTTGGTCATTTCCCGGGTCTTGTCACAAATGTTTTTCGGGAAATGTGACAAGTGGTCCAGAGACAGTCCCAGGATCCCGGTTACCAGTGTTAATCCGTACCCTCAACCTCTTAACAACTATCACCCATACCCTCATCCGCTTAACAACTATCGCCCTCATCATGGCAACCATGATTCCATACCTCTATTTGAGAACTGTTCCTCATCTTACTAATACCAACCATTACTTCACCCTTAGAACCCATCATAAATCCACATTCAGCCAGCCAGCCAGCTGTTCTGGCTATCTCAGGGTCAACACACCACACCTCTCCATCTGACATAAAACCAAAGACGCCTTCCTCCCCATCCCAGGTGGCTCAAATATGTTTTGATGATAGCTTTTAGCATCCAACCAAACTAGCCCTCCCAGGGTGTCAGTCCGTGCTGTCGTTCCTCCAGGCTGTTGTAGCTGTCTCTCGCTGGCCAATGGGGGACCTCATTGGCTCTCCTGCCTCATTATCAGACACATACTGGACCCCAGGCAAAGTTGGCTAGCAGTCACTAATATTATGTTCTCCAGCTAGATAGGACAGGTGAGTCAGCCTAGCCAGTGTGCATATAATAACTTATCACCTTTACATACACTGCCTGTTGGAAACGTGGCATTATTAGAAAATGATCAGGGGTGTTCTAACAGCAATGTTTGCTTTATTTGTAGTTCATAGGTCAGACTTTGTAGTTTAACTTGGGTGAAAATGTTTGAGAACTTAGTTATGCGTTTGTACTGGGTATTTCTACTTTAAGGGGTTTGGGTCAGGTGGGGGTGTTTCTTTTTAATTTGAGGCATCATATTCTGTTGGTACTGTTGTTTTGTCTGCATTTTTAAAAGGCTGGTCTACTGCTACTAGCCCTGTCACACTGCTACCTCTTCACTCTTCACATGAACCATTGAATAATACTCTCCCAGTATCCCTGTATTAAGTTTGCTGTTGGTTTTCAACAAGTTCCTCTCGTCTGTTAATGCTGTGAGGAGGGGAGAGTATTGCTTCCTGGATAAGTGTGTTACTGGTACTAGTGTAGGATATTGTAAGGTGAAATCCAAAGAGAAAATGATTGCAAACTAACAACAACTAACGTTTTTCAATGTCAGTGTAGTTTTAACAATACTATTGTGTCCACTCCTAGTTCCACACTAACAGCCTTGTGGTAGAAATGACTCATGTTGATTGGACCAACCTCACCTCATTGCCTTACTTTGTCTTCACTATGTCCTCAGGAGGACTACATACGTGTCATTTCTGAGCATCTAAGAATGTGTTGTAATTGCTTCGTTTTAGACTAGTAAGTACATAGTTTTAAAATTCTCTTTCCTACATGTTTATCACTTAAGTGTTGAAAAAAAGTCATTTTTACTTCAGAAAAGTGTAGATAACTCAGGAACATTGATGTCAGGGTCTGGCGTCCATAAAGTACATATCCACACTTATGAGTTCCGTTAAACTGCAAGACTCTGGTTGTTTTGGTTCAGGCATTTAGAATGTCGACAAATGAAAGAGCAGAGCGAAAAGGATCAACATGTTTCAGCTGTGAGGGTGATCACTCTAAACCATATCTTCAGGGATGGTTCCTCACATTTTAACTGAAGAACCCTCTGCTGTGTTGTCAAACTGTCTGTACTGTCAGAAAGCAAAAACACTAGTTTCCTAAGCAAGAGATTTTTTAAAGGAGGTGGGTGGTGATTATCTTTCAAATAACTTCTGGATAAAAGGTAGAGGTGTTTTAAAATATATTATAAAATATTAGTTATTGAATGTTATCAGCATGCATTGTATAAAAGATACAAGCTTGTTCCAAATCAACAGACTATTTTCTAAACCAAAGCACATACTGAACGACTGACGGCTTGTGTGGCGTAAAGTGTGAGTGTGTGGGAGCGTGATCTCATTGTTTACATAAACCCAACAGTCAGACCTCAGGCAAGGAATCGTTTTTTCACGTCTAGAAACAAAGAAAAGAACAGCATTGTTTATTTGCATGTATTGTTGAGCCTGTAAACTTAAGTATCCGCATGTTATGAAAATATGATGAAGCCATTTTTGATATCTTGTTTGTTGTTGATTGTTTGTTGTGACCAACCAAATGTTTTACGAAGGGGTAGAAACAACATGTGAAAAGTAGGCTGTAATATCAAGTTATTTAGTCTACAACTCATTATTTTTAAGAATAGGAAATATTACCTCCTAGTACACCAGTCAGGGATTTGGTCACAAACCCTTTATCCAGTTACATTATTCTATTTATCTCTTACTGTCTCTCTCTCTTATTAAGTAAGTTGTTGCAGTCACTTCCAGACAGAATGTATTTATTAGTTGGATCCTGTTTTAAACCGCTTTATGATATCTCAGTGGATGATAGTCAGGGGCTTTATTACTTTGTTACTGCTAATACAGTTTAGAGAGAAAATATGTTATTAAAGGGTTAGTTAACCCCAAATAGCTTGACAACCACTCTGTGTGAGAACGTCAAACCATGATTTATTGGGTGAAAGGACCCTTTAAACATGATATGGCTATAAGTAAGATCAAGCTCCCAGCCCAAGACACTGGAGACAGTGGGAATGTACTGCTCCTGTGGTATAGGTGTTTTGTACCGCTTTTACCTCATCCAAAGCATGTAGAACACAAAGATGAAATGTTTTTTATTGTGCTACATTGTTTCCTGTTTTTCTGAGAATGTAATCTGTGTTGTTGTTGTCATCTGTTCTATAGGTGGTCTTATTCATTGGTATGGGACCACTGACTCCTGGTACAGATGCAATATGTATTGTATTCTACAGAAAGCATTGGTTTTGTCAAAGCAACTTCTGTTAAAGGCTGGTATTGTTACTATTACAGAGACGCTTCTTGTTTAATCTCTATCTGAAAACCAAAGGTGTCTATGGCAGCATAAATATGTACATAGTCACATGTGCCACTACTAATCCAAACCAAGCCACTTATGAACTAAACCAAAGGCAGTCTAAGGCAGCAGGTCTATTCATATAATTCCTAAGACTTCTGGGCATGAAACCATGTCAAAGCTGGCTTTATGTATTCATTTACTCTGTCTTTGTACAACAAGTTTCTCTGTTCTACTAAATATTTGTTCAATTATATATATATTTTTCTCAGTCTTCAACATGCTTTACTGAGAAACTCCAAAGTTCAATTCCTCAGAGCTTGTGTTCAGGAGTTTCTTGATCCGTGTGGTTCTCGCTGCACCACCACGTGATTCAACACAGCGTCATGATTCAGAGTCCACTGGTTAACCTGCAGTCTCTTAATGTACAGATATGAGTGTCATCTTTATAAAGATCTTTTCATTAAACTTGATTGGAAAGAACTAAATGTTTTTCTTTTGTGGTGTGTGTGTGTGTGTGTCGGGGGGATTTGTCACTGGTGGTTATTGATGGGGTGCTGGAGAGGGCATAAGGGGGAGGGGAAGGGTCCAGACTAGGGGGGCCCTGTTCCAGTTGGGCATGGTTGAAGGGTGGGTTGGGGTTGGGGGAGGGGGCATGGGGCAATGTCTACCATCTGTCTATTGTGCCCAAGTCAAATAGGCTTTCCTTCAGCAGACTGATCTCTCCCCAGCCAGCCAGCCAGCCCTCTTAGGTCCATTATCACCAGGATGAGGTGAATGCTACCCGTGATATAATCAACCTAGCCCGCCTCTCATCTTCTTTGTGATTAGAGTTGGAGAATTGGTCTGAGAGTAGTAGTGCACTTCAATGTTTCATTAGATGTTTTCAGTGGAGAGAATGGCTGTCGTTTTGGTCATAGCCTTCCTGTTTGTCTTGGTGTAAACCCTGTGCACCCCACTTAGCTACTCCCCCAACACACACCCTTGCCCCTGTGTCATGTCTAGATGTGATACCACTTTTGTCAAATTGATGTCAAAAGTTGAATTGTTTTACTTTTTAGATAACCCTTTACCTAATTCTCCTAACCTGCTGTGTAAGTTCTTAACCTGCTGCGAAATGTTTTGTCAAAAGCTGTATCCCTTCGAAACAACTTTGCCCCTGGGGGAGCAGAGTGGTTGATAATGTGAGGCCCATTTTAAGCCCCTCCCCTCCTGGTGTCACATGCCAGTTGACCCTTGAAGGGGTCAAGGTTCAACACAATAGGTTGCATTTTGTTTCTAACCCCTCCCTCCCTACGTCCTCCTTTCATAGCCGTCGTGACCAAATATGGCAGCAAGCAGGGATACGTAATTAGATGCATTTCAATCTGAGGGTCGGCGTGAAGGGATTTACATTTTGGAGGGACAGGCTGCTGGTTGGAGGGGGTTTGTGGTGCTGAATCCAGAAAAGAGCAGTTAAAGCGTGAATCCTTAATTGAAACATAACAAAGTGGCCACCTCGCCTCTGTTTTGGTAAAGAGCTGAGGGATGTGCCTGGAGAAATGTAACCACTCTCAAATATATAGACAGAGCTATGGATGCAAGGACTGACCATCCATGATATCACAATTATAGTATTAACCATGTTTTGAGGCTATACAGTGTTTGTTTACATTTATATTGTTTATAGTGTAAAACTAGCTCATATTCTGGGTTCTGATGGGGTACAACAGTTGAACTAAGCTCAAGGCATTTCTAAGTTATATTCTTCAAGAATCCATGGGTATATATAATTTATAAGTCCAAAAATGTATGAAGCAATAAAGGATTCTAGTTTAAAGAGCCTGTGTGAACTTGCCTTTGTTTTGGTCATCAAGAGCCCTGTTGGTTGAACTGTTGAGCTTGTTCCTCAGCTACTTGGAGATTAGGGTTTAAGGAGGTTATGTAGAAGTAACAACCTCTCACTCTAGTCGTAGTGGGCAGAAAGATGTGTGTGTACGGTGGGGTGGGGGGGGGGCTCTGAACTTCACAGCTGCCCTGAGGACTGAAAGGGCCTCAACCCCCCCCACCCCACCACCACCACCTCAGTACCCAAGCCCACCACTGAAGGACAAAGAGGGTTGGTTGGGCATCTGGGGTTAGGGTGGGTGGAGGTCCTCAGTGGGCAACAAAAGGATGAAGGGAGAAACAGAAGGATGGAGAGAGCGGCGGACAAGAACTCATAACATCTGCTGCTTTCTTTATGTGCTAATGGTTTGTGGATAGTGTGTAGACAGTCATGCCCATTGTCAACTAGATGAGGTTGTTTGATTGCCTATGCACTCGACAAGGATCACATCCAATCTCGAAAACAAACAACTCTGAATGAACAAAAAACTGTTCTTAAAGGCCCAGTGCAGTCAACGTGTGTATATATATATATATATGTGTATATATACTGAACAAAAATATAAACACAACATGTAAAGTGTTGGTCCCATGTTTCATGGGCTGAAATAAAATATCCCCAACATTTTTCATATGCAATAAAAGCTTACTTCTCTCAAATGTTGTACAAATTTGTTTACATCCCCGTTAGTGAGCATTTCTCCTTTGCCAAGATAATCCATTCACCTGACAGGTGTGGCATATCAAGAAGCTCATTAAACAGCATGGTCATTGCACAGGTGCACCTTGTGCTGGTGACAAAAGTCCACTCTAAAATGTGTCGTTTTGTCACACAACACAATGCCGCAGATGTCTCAAGTTTTGAGGGAGTATGCAATTGGCTTGTGACTGCCGCAATGTCCACCAGTGCTGTTACCAGAGAATTGAATGAGAATTTGTCTACGATAAGCCTTATCCAATGTCATTGTAGAGAATTTTGCAGTACATTCAACCGGTCTCACAACCGCAGACCATGTGCAACCAAGCCAGCCCAGGACCTCCACATCTGACTTCTTCAGTTGCGGGATCATCTGAGACAAAGCCACCCGGACAGCTGATGAAACGGTTTGCACAACCGAAGAATTTCTGCACAAACTGTCAGAAACCATCTCAGGGAAGTTCTTCTGCATGCTTGTCACCCTCACTAGGGTCTGGTGATTAGGGCCTAATTGATTTATTTTAATTGACTGTAACTCAGTAAAATCTTTGAAATTGTTGCATGTTGTGTTTATATTTTGTTCAGTGTATATTTCCACTAATGAGAATGGAATAATACTGTGAAATTGTGAAAATTATGATAATGCTGAAATTTCAGCCTGCTTTGAAAACACTCACAGTAAGGTACTTAATTGTTACCTAGAAATGATTTGATTTTGAGATTTGTTTTAAATGGCTGCAATGGACCTTTAAAGTGAGCTGACTGGCAGAGCCAGGTCAAACATTTATTTTAAATAATTGGTACACACACTTCACCAGAGTGTTCCTCCTACTCTATATAATATATGTTTAAAGATGTGTTATTTATTTGATGTATTGCTAAAATAAAGGTTCAATATAATAAGTAATAAACTTGAGTTCTTATGGATTTTTTTTAGTGGTGAAGACTGACTTCAAAGAGACCACATTCAAGTCCTCCCCCACTTAGTCTGACTGCTGCTCTCTCTGGCTCCACAACAAACCCCCGCCTGGCCATCTAGAGGTGTGAATACCCAGCCAGCCTACAAGTAGAGAGGATGGTAAGTGCTTTACAGCAGAAAGAGACTTGGGACCAGCAGCACCATCTTGTGTAGATGGTGTTCTAAATACTTTAATAGTAAATAGTGTGTACATTTTGTATTTTATTTTGTATTTTTTTTTACTCTGTGGTGTTTTTTTTACTCTTACTTTGTGGTGTGTTCAATTATGACATTCTGATGGCTGCTAACTTGGCTCTTATCTTAAATATTTCACTTCTGTGTTTGGAGACATTGGATCAGCATTCTTGTCGCATCTCCTGTTAGTACATTTTATGTAGGGAAGCTAATGATCCATCATGTATGACATTCCTGGGAGTGGTTAAACTTATATTTTTTATTAGCATAGCATTTTTGTATGTTTTCTATAGTTGTGCTTGAAAATGTATCAATTTCCAATTCGGCCACTTGGAGGCCACTTGGGTACATTTGGGAAAGTTGTGAAAGACACCTAGGTGACTTCATACTGAATGTCATGTAGGTTGCTCATTCTTGAAGTTATCAGTCTGACACTTTGCACATACACTGTTGCCCTCTTCTGGACAACATCTAAATGACCTCCAGCTTCCTAGCTGAATGTGTGGCATTTCTATTTCATGTCAAAGATAATGCAACAAAAATAGAAAACAATTTTTCTTTGTATTATCTTTTACCAGATCTATTGTGTTATGTTCTCCTACATTCATTTCACATTTCCACAAACTTCAAAGGGTTTCCTTTCAAATTGTTGCAAGCCCTATTACTAGCCTGTTCAACCTCTCTTTCGTATAGTCTGAGATCCCAAAAGATTGGAAAGCTGCCGCGGTCATCCCCCTCTTCAAAGAGGGTGACACTCTAGACACAAACTGCTACAGACCTATATCTATCCTACCCTGTCTTTCTAGGGTCTTCGAAAGCCAAGTTAACAAACAGATTACCGACCATTTCCTATGTCCTAAACGACATCATAACCGCCATCGATAAGAGACATTACTGTGCAGCCGTATTCATCGACCTGGCCAAGGCTTTAGACTCTGTCAATCACCGCATTCTTATTGGCAGACTCGACAGCCTTGGTTTCTCAAATGATTGCATCGCATGGTTTACCAACTACTTCGCAGACAGAGTTCAGTGTGTCAAATCGGAGGGCCTGTTGTCCGGACCTCTGGTAGTCTATGGGGGTGCCACAGGGTTCAATTCTTAGGCCGACTCTCTTCTCTGTATACAACAATGATGTTGCTCTTGCTGCTGGTGATTCTCTGATCCACCTCTACGCAGACGACACCATTCTGTATACTTCTGGCCCCTCTTTGGACACTGTGTTAGCTAACCTCCAGACGAGCTTCAATGCCATACTACACTCCTTCCGTGGCCTCCAACTGCTCTTAAACGCAAGTAAAACTAAATGCATGCTATTCAATCGATCACTGCCTGCACCTGCTCGCCGGTCCAGCATTACTACTCTGGACGGCTCTGACTTAGGATTTGTGGATGATTACAAATACCTGGGTGTCTGGTTAGACTGAAAACTCTCCTTCAAGACTCACACTAAGCATCTACAATCCAAAATGAAATCTAGAATCGGCTTCCTATTTCGCAACAAAGCATCCTTCACTCATGCTGCCAAATATACCCTCGTAAAACTGACCATCCTACAGATCCTCAACTTTGGCGATGTCATCTATAAAATAGCCTCCAACACTCTACTCAACAAACTGGATGCAGTCTATCACAGTGCCATCCATTTTGTCACCAAAGCCCCATCCACTACCCACCATTGCGACCCGTACGCTCTTGTTGGTTGGCCCTCGCTTCATACTCGTCGCCAAACCCACTGGCTCCAGGTTATCAACAAGTCTCTGCTAGGTCCCTGCCTTATCTCAGCTCACTGGTCACCATTGCAGCACCCACTCTTAGTGCGCGCTCCAGCAGGTATATCTCACTGGTCACCCCCAAAGCCAATTCCTCCTTTGGTTGTCTTTCCTTCCTGCTGCCAATGACTGGAACGAACTGCAAAAATCTCTGAAGCTGGAGACTCATATCTCCCTCACTAGCTTTAAGCACCAGCTGTCAGAGCAGCTCACAGATCACTGTACCTTGTACATAGCCCATCTGTAAACAGCCCATCTATCTACCTACCTCATCCCCATACTGTATTTATTTATTTATTTAGCTTGCTCCTTTGCAACCCAGTATCTCTACTTGCACATTCATCTTCTGCACATCTACCATTCCAGTGTTTAATTGCTATATTGTAATTAATTCGACCACCATGGCCTATTTATTTCCTTAACTTACCTCATTTGCACTCACTGTATAAAGACTTTTCGTTTTCTTTTGTTCTACTATATTATTGACTGTATGTTTTGTTTATTCCATGTGTCACTCTGTGTTGTTGTATGTGTCGAATTGCTACGCTTTATCTTGGCCAGGTCGCAGTTGCAAATGAGAACTTGTTCTCAACTAGCCTACCTGGTTAAATATAGCTACAGATTTGAGCTACAGATTTGGGTATGTCATTTTAGGCAGAAATGGAAAAAGAAGGGCCTGATCCTTAATAGGTTTAATGCATACTTTTAAATTATATTATGTGAGATAAAAATGTAATATGAAAAATAATGATACTTTTTCCTTCATTTATCATTTTTTGCAATGTTACTGTCCCCAATACTACAAAAAAATACTTAAATACATGACATGTTGTCCTTGAAACATTTAATTGAAATACTGTAGAATTACATTCATTCCTGTGGAGGACCACGCTTCTTCCGGGGAGTACCAATATGGCCGACCGGTGTCCTCAAAGCCTCTCATAGAGCTTGCCAGTTGTAGTCCTAAAAAACGGAAATTAGTTAGCTCTGGTTCGTTCAGCCGTTGCTATAGGGAAACTGAATGGGGAAAGAATAGGGTTTTGGGATAAACGCCAAAAATAGGAGATCTTAAATGTTTTGTTCTATTAGATAATATAAGTCAGCTAATATGACCTTTATGAATTAGGGAGCCTGTATGTGCTTTATGTATGTAGCCTGTATGTATGTTAGCTGCTGAAGATTATCTCATAGAACCAAACCTATAAAATATCCTTATTTTCGGCTTTAATCTAATAAACCTTTATTATCTACAGCCTCTTTATTACTTGATATCCCGACCACTGGTCACATTTTCAATGCTTGTCCTGTACAATCAGCAATGGCGCTGGTCCAATGAATGTGTTTATTTTCGAACGCTCCCCCTGGAATAATGGTCAAAGAAAATATAGGTTAACAGTGCATGTCTACGTAACACAATGGGGGTGATGAGACAACAGAGCCCCATTCATTTTCAATGGAGGTAAGCGAAGTGGGGAGGTACATGTAATGCTAAACAATCTGATGATCTAATAAGGTATTTCAAATGCAACAATCTGTTTTTGCTGGTGACCAGCCTTCGCTGTGTTTTGGACACTGGTGAGCAGCATTAGATAGCGTTAGTGATGCGCAGGTTGACTCATATATCCATACATTTATTAACATATCTTATTGCTACTTCGAGGTGCTTCTACGCTTTAGAGAGATATTGTAGCGTGCCAAATACATGCCAATTCCCAAAAGCTTTTGGGAACTTGGGCAGAAAATCTTAGACCCACTGAGGAAAAAAGGACAATGAGTTCAATAAGGGGGAATTCCGACCCGAGTTAAGTGCCTAAATGGAACGTAATTACCTTTTTATGCACTTTTGTCTCTACTCATATTTGACCTTGAATCTAAGCATGAGCATAGCATGCTATTCAAATGCTGGCCTTATAACCTTGCAGGGATGAAATCTGGAGACCCAAGCTATAGGCTTGCACATAAAAGTGAATTACTTAGGCTTTAGGAAAGGCAACCAACTACAGAGATTGATGGGGAGGGGAGCAGGAGAGGAGGGGAACCCACGTACCCCACTTCAATAAACCAGGCTTCAGTCACTCACTTGGCTTCAGTCATCTCCAAGATTGAACGGGTGACAGATCCAGCTATGACCTCCTACTTGTCAGGCCTCACACTGGGCAGAAAGGGGTTCTGGAATGGACAGCGTGCGCAGCTTTCCCACATATGGCGCTGGATCAAGGTTGACCTGTTAAAGAGGAGATCCAGGAGTCTGTCTACATAGCCTGTAATGTTTTTGAAAAAGGACATGTTTGTTAAATGGATAATGAATTGAATTTCCTTTGATTTACTGTTATGATGCTATCAATTTGTTTATGTAGGGATCTACTCATTCTACAATGTGTGTTCAGGTATTTTTTATGTACTCCATTTGAAATATACACTATTTGATTGTCTACTTTTTGGTGAAACTTTGAAATGTTTGTATTTGGAATGTGTGTGCCTGAAAATCTTCATTGATTTGAAATATATAACTATTACTTAGAATATGTTGGGTTTGTCTTCACATGCTTGCCTTGCGGAAAGCTGATTTTGTATCACAACATTCTTGCTGCGCTGGTTGCCTGGGAAGCTGTGCAGACAGAGTAGATGTCTGTCATTACAGCTTGTCAACTAGATTGAAGCATTCATTCTATCGATATATGACATTATTCTGGTGAGCAAGGGTTTATTTAGTCTTCTATGGCAACAAATCATGACAGAAGCGAAGCTGTGTATCTATAGACACATTGACTAACAAATAGCCTACCAAAATGTCGGAAATTAAACAGAAACATAGACCTATCTAAAAGTCCTGTCAAAAAAAAATATTTCTCTGATTTGCATTTTATATATGTGGGGGTTAGGGTCGGGTGCGGGCCTCTGATTTTCATTTTATCACATATAATCGGGCGCAAATTATCTTTATATAGCCTACATAAATAATTACAATAATAAAAACAATACAAAACACATAACATAAAACCCAGACAATATACAGGTGTCATCAGATCCGGAGGATCTGCAGAGGTCCTTCAAAGCTTTTCTGAACAGCACGATCTTGAGCTGTGGTTTAACGAGAACATAGACTGCAGCCATAATAGTGTCTGGAAGTGCGTTCCATAGCCGCGGAGCCGCGCAACTGAAAGCCCTGTCACCCATAGTTTTTAGTCTGCTGCTGGGCTGCTGAAGGGAGACGGACCTGGAGGAGCAAAGGGTGCGTGTGGGGCAGGAGTGAACCAGTAGGCCAATATTGGCCAGAATGCTCCGATTCAAACTCTGATTCACCTGCTCGACAAGCATTAGAATGTTAAAATATTTATTTGATCAGCAAATTAGTAATTCCTACTATGCCATACCGTTTCTGTCCCCAGGAAATATTACATCTTACTTAGTGTAAAATGTGGATTCTAAAATTATTTAAATATAAGGGCAGGTGTCATTTACCTTAAAAACACAAAAATGTGGCTCTAGAAAGGTAATTTTATGTGTTTTGAAAACTGAATGTAGGCGTTTTTTGCCATGTCCCCGGGTGTTATAGAGAGCAATAGGCATGTGTCTTTTTGTAGGCACTAACTCTTATAGTTTGTTGAAAAAATGGGAAAATACATGGAGTTTTGTAGGGCTTTTGGATAAACGCTTTAAATACGGCCTGTGGTAAACCCAAGCATATGAGGTTTTATAGGCTTACGTTTTGCTCTATGAGATAATCTTGATCAGCTAATGTCACTGCTGAATTTTGAAGCATTTATGTTATCAAAGGCACATAAAGGCTTCATAATTCATATCAGCTGGGGGTGGGCAGGTAGCCTAGTGGCTAAGCGCCTTGGGCCAGCAACCGTAAGGTCTCTTGTTCTAATTGCCAGCAAGGTGGGAAATGATTGGTTCTACCCTTGATCAAGGTAGTTAACCCCCAACAACTGCTCCCAACAACTGCTCCCTGGGTGCTGATGACATGGACCTTGATGAACTCAGCACCTCTCTAATTCAGAGGGGTTGGATTAAATGCAGAAGATGCATTCAGTTGTGCAACTGACTAGGTATTCCCTTTCCCTAAAGGCTTTATAATTGATAAAGGTCATGTTAACTGACTGACATTATCTCATAGAACAAAACATAAAATTTCTTAAACCTGTGTTAACCTCAGACCTAAACCCTATATTTATCCCATAGGAATGGCTGAACGAACCAGGGGATAACTCATTTCCGGGTTTTAGGACTACAAGCTGGCGAGCTCTATTCATCAACTTCTACAAGAAGTAACCAAAAAAGTCTTAAACAAATATAAATATATTTCATATTTGAGACTCTTCAAAGTAGCCATCCTTTGCCTTGATGACAGCTTTGCACACTCTTGGCATTCTCTCATCCAGCTTCACCTGGAATGCTTTTCCAACAGTCTTGAAGGAGTTCCCACATATGCTGAGCACTTGTTGGCTGCTTTCCCTTGACACTGCGGTCCAACTCATCCCAAACCATCTCAATTTGGTTGAGGTCAGGTGATTGTGTAGGCCAGGTAATCTGATGCAGGAGTCCTGCACTCTCATTCTTGGTCAAATAGCACTTACACAGCCTGGAGGTGTGTTGGGTCATTGTCCCGTTGAAAAACAAATGATAGTCCCACTAAGTGGCAGGTAGCCTAGTGGTTAGAGCATTGGACTAGTAACCGAAAGGTTGCAAGATTAAATCCCAGAGCTGAAAATGTAAAAACAAATCTGTTGTTCTGCCCCTGAACAAGGCAGTTAACCTGCTGTTCCTAGGCCGTCATTGAAAATAAGAATTTGTTCTTAACTGACTTGCCAACTTAAATAAAGGTAAAATAAAAACATTTTAAAAAGTGCAAACCAGATGGGATGGTGTATTGCTGCAGAATGCTGTGGTAGCCATACTGGTTAAGTGTGCCTTGAATTCTAAATAAATCACAGACAGTGTCACCAGCAAAGCACCCCACACCATCACACCTCCTCCTCCATATTTCACGGTGGGAACCACACATGCAGAGCTCATCCATTCACCTACTCTGTGTCTCACAAAGACATGGCTGTTGGAACCAAAAATCTCAAATTTGGACTCATCAGACCAAAGGACATATTTCCACTGGTCTAATGTCCATTGCTTGTGTTTCTTGGCCCAAGCAAGTCTCTTCTTATTGGTGTCCTTTAGTAGTGGTTTCTTTGCAGCAATTTGATCATGAAGGCCTGATTCACACAGTCTCCTCTGAACAGTTGATGTTGAGATGTGTCTGTTACTTGAACTCTGTGAAGGATTTATTTGGGCTGCAATTTCTGAGGCTGGTAACTCTAATGAACTTATCCTCTGCAGCAGAGGTAACTCTGGGTCTTCCTTTCCTGTGGCAGTCCTCATGAGAGCCAGTTTCATCGTAGCGCTTGATGGTTTTTGCGACTGCACTTTCAAAAGATAGTAGGAATGACCCAAATATGAAGTTTCATTGAGCAACGATCTTCATTTACTCCCATTACGGCTGGTATTAGCTTCCAAAAAAGGCCTAAATCAAAATTTACAAGCAACCGCACAGGTCAGAAGTCTACAACAGCTCAATACATTGGAGGTGCTGTACATAAAGGTTTGAGAGAGTTTGTTGATGCTGAGAATGAAATCATTTCTAGAATGTTCTTTGAACGTTTACTCATGTTTTCTTGTGGTGTTTATGGAAATCCTGTGAGAACATGACTTTAAATAGAACCATGAGGAAACCTGTAGGAAACGTTATGTTGAAGTACTGAAATTCCCACAGAAGATCATTGTTTCTTAATATTCTTGGAACAATGAGAACTTGACTTTAAATAGAACCACGAGGAAATCTGCAGAAAACATTATGCTGAAGTACTGAAATTCCCACATAAGAACGCCGTTTCTTAACGTTCTGAGAACATTACTTTAAATAGAACTAGGAGGAAACCTGTAGGAAAAATTATGCTGAAGTACTGAAATTCCCACCTAAGAAACATATGTTTTTCAGAATGTTATGTGCTAGCTGGGTATCAAGCACCATTCCCAGAACATTGTGCGAAGGTTGTATGCAAAATAACCATAGGACAACCACGCTCTCACCCCAGCTGTAAAAAACATATGTTTCTCAGAATGTTATGTGCTAGCTATGTTGGGTGTGGTGAGTGATAGTTGCTGAAATTTCTGTAGTTTTTGGTCCAGCCTTTGGTCTAGTAGATGGATCATGGCTAGAAGAGATCCAGCCTTTATCAAATGAAGGTCTGAAGTAGATTTATTTGCATTTTTATTGACCCTAATCCTTCCTAATCTTAAAATAATTATGATAACCTGCTGTGTAAATTCTCCTAACCTGCTGTGTAAATTCTCCTAACCTGCTATGAATAGTCAAATCTGAGGTTAATTTGACAAAAGCTGGATCCCTTCTAGCCATTACCCAGTAGATGGGAGATGAGGATGTAGGAGGATCTTATCTGGTGTTTGAATCCAAACAATTAGCTTGTTGACTGGAAAGTTGTCAAATATGTTAACAAATTTTACACTGAACTAAAATATAAGTGCAACCTGCAACAATTTCAAAGATTTTCTGAGTTACAGTTCATATAAGGAAATCAACCAAATTAATTTGTCCCTAATCTATGGATTTCACATGACTGGGAATACAGATATGAATCTGTTGGTGACAGATACACTATATGACACAATCCTTGAGGGGCAATTTATACCACAGCGGGGGCAAAGTTGTCGAGCTAAGGAGAGGGTGACAGAGTCCAGGGTTGGAGCCTCCCAGTTGGCTCATTGATCCCCAAGGAGGCTTGTGACTTGGAATACTTTGTGTTGCCATGCCAAGCAGTCTGCTGCCATTTTTATCTATCCAGACAAAGGTGTTTTGAGTGTACATAGTATTCAGATCCCTTCACTTTTTCCACGTTTTGTTACGTTACAGCCTTGTTGTAAAATGGATTCATTTAATTTTTCCCTCATCAATCTACACACAAAACCCCATAATGACAAAGAAACAAACAGGTTTTTAATAATGTTTGCACATTTATTAGAAATAAAGTACAGAAATACCTTATTTACATAAGTATTCAGACTGTTTGCTTTGAGACTCAAAATTGAGCTCAGGTGCATACTGTTTCCAATGATCATCCTTGCGATGTTTCTACAACTTGATTGGAGTCCACCTGTTGTAAATTCAATTGATTGGACATGATTTGGAAAGGCACAAACCTGTCTATAAAAGGTCCCACAGTTGACAGTGCATGTCAGAGCAAAAACCAAGCCATGAGGTCGAAGGAATTGTCCGTAGAGCTCCGAGACAGGATCGTGTAAAGGCACAGATCTAGGAAAGGGTACCAAAACATGTCTGCAGCATTGAAGGCTCCCAAGAACACAGTGGCCGCCATCATTCTTAAATGGAAAAAGTTTGGAATCTCCAAGACTATGCCTAGAGCTGGACGCCCGGCCAAACTGAGCAATCGGGGGAGAATGGTGGTCACGTTGACAGACCTCCAGTTCCTCTGTGGAGATGGGAAAAACTTCTAGAAGGACAACCATCTCTGCAACACTCCACCAATCAGGCGTTTATGGTAGAGTGACCAGATGGAAGCCAATCCTCAGTAAAAGGAACATGACAGCCCACTTGGAGTTTGCCAAAAGGCACCTAAAGACTCTCAGACCATGAGAAACAAGATTCTCTGGTCTGATGAAACCAAGATTGAACTCTTTGGCCTGAATGGATTCCTACCTTAAAAATTAAGTAGGGGAGTGGATCAGAAAACCAGTCAGTATCTGGTGTAACCACCATTTGCCTCATGCAGCACGACACATCTCATTTGCAGAGTTGATCAGGCTGTTGATTATGGCCCATGGAATGTTGTCCCACTCCTCTTCAATGGCTGGGCGAAGTTGCTGGATATTGGCAGGATCTGGAACACTCGTCGTACACGTCGATCCACAGCATCCCAAACATGTTCAATGGGTGATATGTCTGGTGACTATGCAGGCCATGGAAGAACTGGGACATTTTCAGCTTCCAGGAATTTGTATACAGATCCTTGAGACATGGGTCCGTGCATTATCATGCTGAAACATGAATGGCGGCGGATGAATGGCACGACAATGGACCTCAAGATCATGTGACGGTATCTCTGTGCATTCATATTGCCATCGATAATATGCAATTATTTTCGGCTTATGGTAGAGAAACAAACATTAAATTCTCTGGCAACAGCTCTCGTGGACATTCCTGCAGTCAGCATGCCAATTGCACACTCCCTCAAGACTTGAGACATCTGTGGCATTGTGTTGTGTGAGAACTTCACATTTTAGAGTTGACTTTTGTTTAATGTTAATTTCTCTACCATAAGTCACCTCACGTCGTTTTAGAGTATTTGGCAGTATGTCCAACCGACCTCACAACCGAAGACCACGTGTAACCATGCCAGCCCAGGATCTCCACATCTGGCTGCACCTGCGGGATAGTCTGACAGGGGAGGGTGGGTGTGCTGAGGAGTATTTTTGTCTTTAACAAAGCCCTTGTGGGAAAAACTAATTCTGATTGGCTGGTCCTGGCTCCCAAGTGGGTGGGCCTATGCCCTCCCAGGCCCACCCTTGGCTGCACCCCTGCCCAGTCATGTGAAATCCATAGATAAGGGCCTAAGGAATTTAATTCAATTGACTGAATTCCTTATATGAACTGTAACTCAGTAACACAGTTGAAATTGTTGCATTTCTATTTTTGTTCAGTATAGATAAAATGACACACAAACTGGGGTTTATGTTTCAGTACTTTATCACAATACAACAGTCCAATAAAAATACTAATAATGGAACAGCTCTTTATCATCCCATTGGTCTGAAATGCATGTCCTGTTAGCCATTACAACCTACAGTACATAGCAGGGCTCTACGCTGATCTTTTTTTACAATGAGCATGTGTGCACCTAAGTTGAAAAATGTAAGCACACAAAGAAATTAATACGCACAATGAAAAATATTTGAAGTATTAAAGCTAGAATCCTTAAAATTTTTCTAGGTGCACTGGTACGCCTACATGTAACCTCCAGGTCACACAGCAGAACATTTAGGCGCATATGTGAGTAAAATGGTTACACTGTAGAGCCCTGAAATACAGTACACCGTAATATACTTCACATGTCAATTTCTACTCATTTAGCAGACACTCTTAACCCTAATTGCTCCTGTAAGTCACTATGAATAAGTGTCTTGCTCAAGGGCACATTGGTAGATACCTCACCTAGTCAGCTGGGGGCATTCAAACCAGCGACCTTTCGGTTCCTCGCCGCTAGCTGACCTGCCGCCCACGTTATATTACAAACATACTCTGTAATACATACATGGATGTTTAAGATGAAATACCCTAAGTCAAATAATAACATCCATTCAGATCAAAAATAATACATAGCATCTCATCTAAAATGATAGATGTAAGATGAATTATCTTTACAGACTACCAAGTAAAATATATTCATAAACAGAAGGGTTTCTGAAGAGATTATGACAGCAATCTCCTATGTTGACACACATTAAGAAGGTAACGTCTAACATAACATCAGAGGAGTATAGTTGTCATGTAATACCACCCTTCTGTTTGTGCCAACGCTTAGAGAAATGGCTTTTTGGGTCTTCGTTGTCATTGTAAAATCACCACCACCATTGTAATACTAAACACAAATCCCGGAGATTCAACTACAGGATTGAAGGTGAATAAAATCTTTCTTTGTGCAGAAAGAGGAATGTCTCCAAACAGAATCTCACACACACCTGTTTAAGAATGCTACTAAATCCACGTAACTGCTAGAAGGTCTGGTCATGAGACATGCAGAGTTAGTGGGTTATTTGGTAAACAACACTGGTTTATTCTGTACTGGACCCACCAACCTTGGGGCGGATACACACACAGTATGTGACTGACTCAAGACAGATATAGTCACTAGCTCCACCATTAGAAATGTCCCCAGAGAAAATATCTACTCATCACTTTTGACTACAGGACGGGGACACTCACATCCACTATGTGATTGCATCAAGACATTGATACGTGATATATGGATTATGATCGTGGGATTTGCTGATTGTATTGGAGTTCAGTTACAGGTTGTGTGATTGGTTGTTTGGTTGATTGGTTAGTGTGATTTCTCTAGTCTAGCATAACAGCTCTTGATCAGGGTCCAATCAGGTGGGTGAAATACAGCGATCTATAAAGTGCATAAGTTGCTGGACGCTAGCTGGCTAGCAAGCCAAGGATATTACTTAGTATATAGGACAACCTCTGACCTTACATAGTCTAAAGAAGAGGTTACTGCCTATATAAGGAATAAGAACTCATATCAGACAGGTATGTGATAATATTGCAGCAGGTCTTCAGTATGGGATCTGGTTCTGGTAATACTGAAGCATATCATAGGTCTTGCTCCTGAGGAAAGACAGAAAACAGACAGTCAGCATGTGTATATAGACAGTTAGCATTATGGATATTTCCTGTGGCCGAGTTGGGGCCATAGGGGTAAGGAAAGGAGCGAGAGACTGGAATGGGAGCAGGGCCATTGAGTGAGGAAAGGAGCTGAAATGGTACAGGGCCATTGAGTGAGGAAAGGAACTGGAATGGTACAGGGCCATTGGTGTTACCTGCTGCTGAGGAAGCAGCTCTGGATGACCTTGATGATGAAAGCAGCCGCCTCCTTCTCACTCATACTGGGGTTGAACCGCTGCCTGTGAACACAGACATGGTCAGAAATGGTCACGAGACTTGGCACAACCTAATTTATGCTCCCATGTGGTTTATTGATGTACTGACTTGAGCAGTTTGATGGTCTGTCCTCTGAAGCACGGTAGTCCAGTGTCCAGCATCAGAGTGACTAGAGACACCACTGCATCCATGTAGGGCCTGAGAGAGGTGTAACAAAAATAGAATTAACCCATAGAAAGACCGTTTAGATGCAAATAAGATTAAGACCCCACCCACACACTCTTACCTGACAGCCAGGTACCCCCTGACACACAGTTCCATGAACCATTTGAAGGGAGTGGCTTCCATCTTGCCTCCCATGATCATCACCATCTCATCGGTCAGCTTGATGTCCGGCTCCCAGCCCAGGTTACCACCAGGAGAACTCTCAAACATGAAGCCAAAGTCTGAAAGAAGATGCTGTTTTAGACAAGGATTATAAATTCAATTCATATATTTATTGTCACAAAGAGATAAAAGATATCCACATTGCTGTATTAAATGAATGATTGATTGTGTGGATGATGTTTTGGATGAAGTTCAGGATGGTCGTGTTCCTATGTGGATGATGTTTTGGATGAGGTTAAGGATGGTCGTGTTCCTATGTGGATGATGTTTTGGATGAGGTTAAGGATGGTCGTGTTCCTATGTGGATGATGTTTTGGATGAGGTTAAGGATGGTCGTGTTCCTATGTGGATGATGTTTTGGATGAGCTTAAGGATGGTCGTGTTCCTATGTGGATGATGTTTTGGATGAAGTTAAGGATGATTGTGTTTCCATGTGGATGATGTTTTGGATGAAGTTAAGGATGGTTGATTGTGTACCTATGTGGATGATGTTTTGGATGAGGTTAAGGATGGTTGATTGTGTACCAATGTGTATGATGTTTTGGATGCGGTTAAGGATGGTCGTGTTCCTATGTGGATGATGTTTTGGATGAGGTTAAGGATGGTCGTGTTCCTATGTGGAGGATGTTTTGGATGAGGTTAAGGATGGTCGTGTTCCTATGTGGATGATCGTGTTCCTATGTGGATGATGTTTTGGATGAGGTTAAGGATGATTGATTGTGTACCAATGTGGATTATTTTTTACCTATGTGGATAAGGTGTCCCTTGCTGTCCAGCATGATGTTCCCGTTGTGTCTATCTTTGATTTGTAGCAGGAAGAGCAGCAGGCTGTAAGCAGCCATACTACGGATGAAGTTATACCTCGCCTGGAGAGGAGGGGAATGAGAGAGGGAGAGATTAGGAAGTACCTTGTATTAACCATGTTGGTGAAGTAAAATAGTTGACATATGTTTATTAAGGCAACAGATCCATTGTAATGACGTACTGTATGTACTCAGAGTATTTCTCTTTTTTTAATAATCTATCATTTCTGATTCATTAAGAATAATGGCACAGACGAGGATCAGGTCAGGGGTCAGAGTTTAGGGGTCGTAGGACAGCACAGTCATCTCACCTTCTGGAAGGCCAGAGTGGACTCATCTCCATACTGGTTTCTGAAGTAGTCATACATCCCAAAGTCTGTCTGTCTGCCCAGTTGGTCACGGGATTTACAGTCTGGGATACACTCAATCACACCACACTGGACACAGAGACAGGAAAACCATTACTGTGATGCTACACTGCACAGAACAAGACAAAGATTAAGGTTAATAAAGATTAGGGTGCAGGGGTTAGGGTATAGGAGGTAGGATGTAGGGCACAGGACAGAAACAGGCTGCCTGTGGGCCAAAACCGGCCCACTAGTAATTATGCCCTCCCCCCAAAAGTGGGGATTTTAGTTTTTGCTCAAGAAAGACTAAAATCACCAGGAATTAAGCTAAAAATGAGTTGAATTTAGAAAATCTGTCCAAGTATTCCTACAAATACAAAAAGAGACATGTGATCGTGTCTCAATGTAATCAAGATATGAAATTATTGTATTTGGAAGTACGAATATCTTTTTGGGCATAGTTGGTCAATTTTCAGTGTAGAAATTATTATAACATTTTTCCCAGAACCCTGAACCATTCACTCCCAACAAAAATGTCCCTGCGACTGAATCTATCAGCCTAGCCCTGGTGTAGGGGAGAAGTGTACATACCCCAGGGGCAGTAGCCACAACTCTGTAGGGAAACACAAACAGGTCCAGACCCACAAGTTGGAAGATGTTCTTAAACAGACCAATGATCTGGAGAGCCAGCATGTCCTGGGCAGGGAGGGAGAGAGAGGAAAAGACAATTCTAAAATATGCTGATTGAAAAATAATTAGTTTATAAGCGCTGAGTATGTAAAATATGCTTGTGGTGTGTGTATGCGCATGTGTTGGTCTATCTATCCTACCTGTCTGCAGTCGTCTCCCACTTTAAAGATGGCGGCCTGCCAGACGATCCTGCGAGCTACATCTTCACCCGACTCCACGTCCTGGGAGTCAGTCTGACAACGCAGACCCTCTTTCTCCAGCTCACTGACCCCACAACGCTTCACCTTGAACTTAGCCAGGTACGGGGCCTTGGCAGCACTGGGAGAGAACGGAGACAGCAGTCAGACATAGATCCTGTGAGAAGGGTTTCTATTCCTTTTTTTTTAAAATAGCATAAAGGAATAGATATCCACACACCATTGAATGCTCCTGTGTACTTTATTGCAACGTTCCAACTGGAAGGTCTTTGTCAGGCATGAAATCAATCAATCAAATGAATAGAATCAGTGAGTGAGTACCTCTGCATTGGTGTTCCAGACTTGTAGTCAATGTCCAATACGATGGCCTCTGGATTACTGGGCAGGTAGCAGCCTGGAGGATGGCCACCGGGAGGGGGCGAGATGGACAGACACAAACAGTGACTACTGCTTCCACATAGCACAAATCACAGATACAGGAATCAACTGCTTAGAGGTAAAAACACCTAAGTCAAAACTATTCACATACACCTCACTGTAATCAAACATGCACCTGCACCCACAGACCTAGCAACATAGATGTCTCCTAGCTGTTGTTACCTTGCTGGACTTTGATGTCAGACAGAGCTTTGAGACAGGCCCTCTTCCTCTCATCTCCCTTTGGGGTGGGCCTAATAAAAACACCAACACTTTCATATCCAGAAACTAGTTGGTTGACAGTAGTGGACTATAGGGACTGGAGTTGTGATTAGATTTGTTAGTCTTACTTGATGATGGCAGATACGTTGGTGATTTTGTCAAAGAAGTCAAACTCTCTCTGGAAGAAGTCTTTAGCTGCACCAGACTGAGCACCTATTATCTCCTCAACCATCTCCTCCAGCAGATCCCCGATGTCGGCTACACGGAGAGAGGAGGGAAGAGAGAGGAGGGAAGAGAGAGTGTGAGGAGTGGTAAGTGTGTGAGTGTGCAAGTAAGTGTGAGTGAGTGAGTATGAGAGTGTGGGTACGTATGTGTCTCACGGTCTTTATGGTGTGCCTCCTCGTCCAGGTAGATGTTAGTCTTCATGTTCCAGATGAACTGGTGGGCCAACAGCTGAGACTTCTGGGCCGCCCACAGGATGTACTCCCTCACATACCCCATCTGCCAATCAAATACAGACATACACACACTTGTTTTACTAAAAACAATTGATACCCTATTTTTCCTTACCCCTACACCTACCCCTAAACCTTAAGCTAACCCTGACCTCTAAAATAGCATGTTTCCTAGTGGTAAAATGTCTCCACCTGTCTAAATGGTACTTGCTTTACTATCCTTGTTAGGACTTCTGTTCCCCACAAGGAAAGTAAAAACCAAACACACACGGTAATGTAGAAACACAGCAGCTAGTTAAATGTCGTGTCACTCACCTTGTCATAGCGCAGGGCCTGAACAATCTGAGGAATGTAGAACAGGATGGCATCCTAGAGATTGAGATAGATTAGTGACGGTATAGTGTGTGTTTCATACCAGAGGAAACGGCCATAGTGTGTGTGTGTTTCATACCAGAGGAAACGGCCATAGTGTGTGCGTTTCGTACCAGAGGAAACGGCCATAGTGTGTGTGTGTGTCGTACCAGAGGAAACGGCCATAGTGTGTGTGTGTGTCGTACCAGAGGAAACGGCCATAGTGTGTGTGTGTGTCGTACCAGAGGAAACGGCCATAGTGTGTGTGTGTCGTACCAGAGGAAACAGCCATAGTGTGTGTGTGTCGTACCAGAGGAAACGGCCATAGTGTGTGTGTGTGTCGTACCAGAGGAAACGGCCATAGTGTGTGTGTTTCATACCAGAGGAAACAGCCATAGTGTGCGTGTGTGTTTCATACCAGAGGAAACGGCCATAGTGTGCGTGTGTGTGTCGTACCAGAGGAAACGGCCATAGTGTGTGTGTTTTGTACCAGAGGAAACGGCCAGTGTGTGTGTGTGTGTGTGTCGTACCAGAGGAAACGGCCATAGTGTGTGTGTGTTTCGTACCAGAGGAAACTGCCATAGTGTGTGTGTGTTTCGTACCAGAGGAAACGGCCATAGTGTGTGTGTGTCGTACCAGAGGAAACGGCCATAGTGTGTGTGTGTCGTACCAGAGGAAACGGCCATAGTGTGTGTGTGTGTGTGTGTCGTACCAGAGGAAACGGCCATAGTGTGTGTGTTTCGTACCAGAGGAAACGGCCATAGTGTGTGTGTTTCGTACCAGAGGAAACGGCCATAGTGTGTGTGTTTCATACCAGAGGAAACGGCCATAGTGTGTGTGTTTCGTACCAGAGGAAACAGCCATAGTGTGTGTGTTTCGTACCAGAGGAAACGGCCATAGTGTGTGTGTTTCGTACCAGAGGAAACGGCCAGTGTGTGTGTTTCGTACCAGAGGAAATGGCCATAATGTGTGTGTGTTTCGTACCAGAGGAAACGGCCATAGTGTGTGTGTGTGTCGTACCAGAGGAAGCGGCCATAGTGTGTGTTTCATACCAGAGGAAACGGCCATAGTGTGTGTGTGTCGTACCAGAGGAAACGGCCGTAGTGTGTGTGTGTGTGTTTCGTACCAGAGGAAACGGCCATAGTGTGTGTGTGTGTGTTTCGTACCAGAGGAAACGGCCATAGTGTGTGTGTGTGTGTGTGTGTGTTTCGTACCAGAGGAAACGGCCATAGTGTGTGTGTGTGTGTGTTTCGTACTAGAGGAAACGGCCATAGTGTGTGTGTGTGTGTGTTTCGTACCAGAGGAAACGGCCATAGTGTGTGTGTGTGTGTTTCGTACCAGAGGAAACGGCCATAGTGTGTGTGTGTGTTTCGTACCAGAGGAAACGGCCATAGTGTGCGTGTGTGTTTCGTACCAGAGGAAACGGCCATAGTGTGTGTGTGCGTTTCGTACCAGAGGAAACGGCCATAGTGTGTGTGCGCGTTTCGTACCAGAGGAAACGGCCATAGTGTGTGTGTGTTTCGTACCAGAGGAAACGGCCATAGTGTGTGTGTGTTTCGTACCAGAGGAAACGGCCATAGTGTGTGTGTGTTTCGTACCAGAGGAAACGGCCATAGTGTGTGTGTGTTTCGTACCAGAGGAAACGGCCATAGTGTGTGTGTGTTTCGTACCAGAGGAAACGGCCATAGTGTGTGTGTGTGTTTCGTACTAGAGGAAACGGCCATAGTGTGTGTGTGTTTCGTACCAGAGGAAACGGCCATAGTGTGTGTGTGTTTCGTACCAGAGGAAACGGCCATAGTGTGTGTGTGTGTTTCGTACCAGAAGAAACGGCCATAGTGTGTGTGTGTCTATGAAGTGTGTGTCGTACCGGAGGAAAGGACCGTAGTACTTTGACCCCGTACTGAGCAGTAAGGGGGTGCGGGGGGTACATGGAAGAGAAGTAGGACAGGCCGGTGGGAGGGTCAGCAGGAGCCCAACACAGGATATGACTCAGCTCTGGAGAATCTGCATCAATGGTGTGCCATGTCACCAGGAACTGGAACACAAATACATTTTGGTAAATTGAAACACCATCACTTCTAATCCTGAACTGTTTGGCTCTGACATAAAAAAACATGTCTTTCATAAAAACCTATTTGAGGTATCATAAGCATTGGCCACTCCTGTGTTGCAGATGACCTGTAGATCAACAGTGACTCACCTTGACAGCCTCAGGTACGTCGCTGACCGCTCCAGGGTCCAGCCTTACCAGCCGGGTCACCTCAGCCACGATCACATCGTTCTTAAACCTGAACATACAGAACGAGAGGGTTAACCCAAACGCTGTTCTTAAACCTGAACATACAGACACGAGAGGGTTAACCCAAACGCTGTTCTTAAACCTGAACATACAGACACGAGAGGGTTAACCCAAACGCTGTTCTTAAACCTGAACATACAGAACGAGAGGGTTAACCCAAACGCTGTTCTTAAACCTGAACATACAGACAGACACGAGAGGGTTAACCCAAACGCTGTTCTTAAACCTGAACATACAGAACGAGAGGGTTAACCCAAACGCTGTTCTTAAACCTGAACATACAGAACGAGAGGGTTAACCCAAACGCTGTTCTTAAACCTGAACATACAGAACGAGAGGGTTAACCCAAACGCTGTTCTTAAACCTGAACATACAGAACGAGAGGGTTAACCCAAACGCTGTTCTTAAACCTGAACATACAGAACGAGAGGGTTAACCCAAACGCTGTTCTTAAACCTGAACATACAGAACGAGAGGGTTAACCCAAACGCTGTTCTTAAACCTGAACATACAGAACGAGAGGGTTAACCCAAACGCTGTTCTTAAACCTGAACATACAGAACGAGAGGGTTAACCCAAACGCTGTTCTTAAACCTGAACATACAGAAGGAGAGGGTTAACCCAAACGCTGTTCTTAAACCTGAACATACAGAACGAGAGGGTTAACCCAAACGCTGTTCTTAAACCTGAACATACAGACACGAGAGGGTTAACCCAAACGCTGTTCTTAAACCTGAACATACGACACGAGAGGGTTAACCCAAACGCTGTTCTTAAACCTGAACATACAGAACGAGAGGGTTAACCCAAACGCTGTTCTTAAACCTGAACATACAGAACGAGAGGGTTAACCCAAATGCTGTTCTTAAACCTGAACATACAGAACGAGAGGGTTAACCCAAACGCTGTTCTTAAACCTGAACATACAGACACGAGAGGGTTAACCCAAACGCTGTTCTTAAACCTGAACATACAGAACGAGAGGGTTAACCCAAACGCTGTTCTTAAACCTGAACATACAGAACGAGAGGGTTAACCCAAACGCTGTTCTTAAACCTGAACATACAGACACGAGAGGGTTAACCCAAACGCTGTTCTTAAACCTGAACATACAGAACGAGAGGGTTAACCCAAACGCTGTTCTTAAACCTGAACATACAGAACGAGAGGGTTAACCCAAACGCTGTTCTTAAACCTGAACATACAGACACGAGAGGGTTAACCCAAACGCTGTTCTTAAACCTGAACATACAGAACGAGAGGGTTAACCCAAACGCTGTTCTTAAACCTGAACATACAGAACGAGAGGGTTAACCCAAACGCTGTTCTTAAACCTGACAACAAAAGTTAGAGGTGGAATGAATCCAAAGCTTTTCCCAAACAAATCCTAACCAGGGTGTATGTGTGTGTACCTGGCTGGTAGCTGCATAGCCAGGTAAGGAGATATACCCCAGGCCAGGTTGACGTTGTCTTTCCACTGTTTCTCACTGAGGCTGATGTACTTGGACCTCCAGTTGGCGATGCTGGTCTCCACGGACTGTTCTGTAGCGATGGCCAACTCCTGGGTGCACAGAGGGTTGTACCAGGTGGTCAACCGCTCAATCTCACTGGCCTAGAGAAGGGGGGCGGGGGGGGGGGGGGGAGAGAAAGCACATCAGTCCTAGCAACAAAATGTAATTGAATAGCCTGGAGGGAGAGTCAATGTTAATGTCTTTGTCAAAGTCTCCAGAATGTCACCAGTAAGGCCAGCAGCAGGGTCCGACGCTTCATGTAGTACTTATGGAGCTGAGTCCCTCTGTTACTCTTCTTAGACATGCCTGGGGACAGGAAGGACATGGTCAGATCTCAGGGTGTGTGTGTGTGAGCGCATTGCGTCTGTCTGTGGGCGTGTGTGTTGTGTTACCTGACTTCTTGGAGGCGGTGGACATGCCAGAGGACAGAGGGTAGGTGTTGATCCAGCCACTCTGGCCACTCTGCTGGGAGCGGGAGTCATGAGACATGGTGCTCCTGGGCTCCTGGGCTGTCATCACTGACAGACTGTTCAATGACGGGTCCTGGTTGTCTACACACCCACGGACAGACAGACAGGAACACATACACAGGGACACTCAGCAGGCTGACACACACACACACTCCCTGCCTCTTTCTATCCCTCATTATTTGGGCCCTGAGATTTTCCTGACTATGATCTAATCAGGAAAAATTCTGGTCCTTCATTTAACTCTATCCATTATCTCTTTCCATCTTTTTCTGCAATTATGTCTGTCAGTCTAACTCTGAATTGCTTCACATTCTCTCTCTGCATTCATCATAAACACTGGCATGCATCTCTCTCCATTTCGCTTAATGCATTCATTTATTCTAAATTGAGACCGACATGCATCAGCATCCATATGAAAAGATGTTGTGAACCAGAGGAAAATATAAATGAGGTAGCGAGCATCGTCTCAGCAGTCGATGGAGGGGGAGTTGACCTGCGGTATAGTGAGCTTTATAGTGTTAGCCCGGTCTTATATGAGATGGCCATGCGTTGTTCTCACAGGTGGTGGTAGAATTTACCCATAACCGCTGATACAGGATCAGGGGTTATTTCACCCACCTAATGGTAAATAGTTACCATTGACGGTAGAGTAATCTGATCCTAGATTAGTGCTAGTTTCTACCTGGTGTGATCCGATGAGTTATGAGTGAGATCATGTTGTTCTTGGGGACGCCAAGGACAGAGGAGTAAGAAAGGTGTGGGTTGTCACAAAAAAAAACCTTGAACAAGAAAAACCTTGAATTTCTCAATTTGTGTTTTGTTTTTGTTGACAAATCAAGCTGAGGGGGCGGATCGGCATGATGTGTAGAATAATAATACATCTTGTGTTTTGTTTTTGCTGACAAATCAAGCTGAGGGGGCGGATCGGCATGATGTGTAGAATAATAATACATCTTGTGTTTTGTTTTTGTTGACAAATCAAGCTGAGGGGGCGGATCGGCATGATGTGTAGAATAATAATACATCTTGTGTTTTGTTTTTGTTGACAAATCAAGCTGAGGGGGCGGATCGGCATGATGTGTAGAATAATAATACATCTTGTGTTTTGTTTTTGTTGACAAATCAAGCTGAGGGGGCGGATCGGCATGATGTGTAGAATAATAATACATCTTGTGTTTTGTTTTTGCTGACAAATCAAGCTGAGGGGGCGGATCGGCATGATGTGTAGAATAATAATACATCTTGTGTTTTGTTTTTGTTGACAAATCAAGCTGAGGGGGCGGATCGGCATGATGTGTAGAATAATAATACATCTTGTGTTTTGTTTTTGTTGACAAATCAAGCTGAGGGGGCGGATCGGCATGATGTGTAGAATAATAATACATCTTGTGTTTTGTTTTTGCTGACAAATCAAGCTGAGGGGGCGGATCGGCATGATGTGTAGAATAATAATACATCTTGTGTTTTGTTTTTGTTGACAAATCAAGCTGAGGGGGCGGATCGGCATGATGTGTAGAATAATAATACATCTTGTGTTTTGTTTTTGTTGACAAATCAAGCTGAGGGGGCGGATCGGCATGATGTGTAGAATAATAATACATCTTGTGTTTTGTTTTTGTTGACAAATCAAGCTGAGGGGGCGGATCGGCATGATGTGTAGAATAATAATACATCTTGTGTTTTGTTTTTGCTGACAAATCAAGCTGAGGGGGCGGATCGGCATGATGTGTAGAATAATAATACATCTTGTGTTTTGTTTTTGCTGACAAATCAAGCTGAGGGGGCGGATCGGCATGATGTGTAGAATAATAATACATCTTGTGTTTTGTTTTTGTTGACAAATCAAGCTGAGGGGGCGGATCGGCATGATGTGTAGAATAATAATACATCTTGTGTTTTGTTTTTGTTGACAAATCAAGCTGAGGGGGCGGATCGGCATGATGTGTAGAATAATAATACATCTTGTGTTTTGTTTTTGCTGACAAATCAAGCTGAGGGGGCGGATCGGCATGATGTGTAGAATAATAATACATCTTGTGTTTTGTTTTTGTTGACAAATCAAGCTGAGGGGGCGGATCGGCATGATGTGTAGAATAATAATACATCTTGTGTTTTGTTTTTGCTGACAAATCAAGCTGAGGGGGCGGATCGGCATGATGTGTAGAATAATAATACATCTTGTGTTTTGTTTTTGTTGACAAATCAAGCTGAGGGGGCGGATCGGCATGATGTGTAGAATAATAATACATCTTGTGTTTTGTTTTTGTTGACAAATCAAGCTGAGGGGGCGGATCGGCATGATGTGTAGAATAATAATACATCTTGTGTTTTGTTTTTGCTGACAAATCAAGCTGAGGGGGCGGATCGGCATGATGTGTAGAATAATAATACATCTTGTGTTTTGTTTTTGCTGACAAATCAAGCTGAGGGGGCGGATCGGCATGATGTGTAGAATAATAATACATCTTGTGTTTTGTTTTTGTTGACAAATCAAGCTGAGGGGGCGGATCGGCATGATGTGTAGAATAATAATACATCTTGTGTTTTGTTTTTGCTGACAAATCAAGCTGAGGGGGCGGATCGGCATGATGTGTAGAATAATAATACATCTTGTGTTTTGTTTTTGCTGACAAATCAAGCTGAGGGGGCGGATCGGCATGATGTGTAGAATAATAATACATCTTGTGTTTTGTTTTTGCTGACAAATCAAGCTGAGGGGGCGGATCGGCATGATGTGTAGAATAATAATACATCTTGTGTTTTGTTTTTGCTGACAAATCAAGCTGAGGGGGCGGATCGGCATGATGTGTAGAATAATAATACATCTTGTGTTTTGTTTTTGTTGACAAATCAAGCTGAGGGGGCGGATCGGCATGATGTGTAGAATAATAATACATCTTGTGTTTTGTTTTTGTTGACAAATCAAGCTGAGGGGGCGGATCGGCATGATGTGTAGAATAATAATACATCTTGTGTTTTGTTTTTGTTGACAAATCAAGCTGAGGGGGCGGATCGGCATGATGTGTAGAATAATAATACATCTTGTGTTTTGTTTTTGCTGACAAATCAAGCTGAGGGGGCGGATCGGCATGATGTGTAGAATAATAATACATCTTGTGTTTTGTTTTTGTTGACAAATCAAGCTGAGGGGGCGGATCGGCATGATGTGTAGAATAATAATACATCTTGTGTTTTGTTTTTGCTGACAAATCAAGCTGAGGGGGCGGATCGGCATGATGTGTAGAATAATAATACATCTTGTGTTTTGTTTTTGTTGACAAATCAAGCTGAGGGGGCGGATCGGCATGATGTGTAGAATAATAATACATCTTGTGTTTTGTTTTTGTTGACAAATCAAGCTGAGGGGGCGGATCGGCATGATGTGTAGAATAATAATACATCTTGTGTTTTGTTTTTGCTGACAAATCAAGCTGAGGGGGCGGATCGGCATGATGTGTAGAATAATAATACATCTTGTGTTTTGTTTTTGCTGACAAATCAAGCTGAGGGGGCGGATCGGCATGATGTGTAGAATAATAATACATCTTGTGTTTTGTTTTTGCTGACAAATCAAGCTGAGGGGGCGGATCGGCATGATGTGTAGAATAATAATACATCTTGTGTTTTGTTTTTGCTGACAAATCAAGCTGAGGGGGCGGATCGGCATGATGTGTAGAATAATAATACATCTTGTGTTTTGTTTTTGCTGACAAATCAAGCTGAGGGGGCGGATCGGCATGATGTGTAGAATAATAATACATCTTGTGTTTTGTTTTTGTTGACAAATCAAGCTGAGGGGGCGGATCGGCATGATGTGTAGAATAATAATACATCTTGTGTTTTGTTTTTGCTGACAAATCAAGCTGAGGGGGCGGATCGGCATGATGTGTAGAATAATAATACATCTTGTGTTTTGTTTTTGCTGACAAATCAAGCTGAGGGGGCGGATCGGCATGATGTGTAGAATAATAATACATCTTGTGTTTTGTTTTTGCTGACAAATCAAGCTGAGGGGGCGGATCGGCATGATGTGTAGAATAATAATACATCTTGTGTTTTGTTTTTGTTGACAAATCAAGCTGAGGGGGCGGATCGGCATGATGTGTAGAATAATAATACATCTTGTGTTTTGTTTTTGTTGACAAATCAAGCTGAGGGGGCGGATCGGCATGATGTGTAGAATAATAATACATCTTGTGTTTTGTTTTTGCTGACAAATCAAGCTGAGGGGGCGGATCGGCATGATGTGTAGAATAATAATACATCTTGTGTTTTGTTTTTGCTGACAAATCAAGCTGAGGGGGCGGATCGGCATGATGTGTAGAATAATAATACATCTTGTGTTTTGTTTTTGCTGACAAATCAAGCTGAGGGGGCGGATCGGCATGATGTGTAGAATAATAATACATCTTGTGTTTTGTTTTTGCTGACAAATCAAGCTGAGGGGGCGGATCGGCATGATGTGTAGAATAATAATACATCTTGTGTTTTGTTTTTGTTGACAAATCAAGCTGAGGGGGCGGATCGGCATGATGTGTAGAATAATAATACATCTTGTGTTTTGTTTTTGCTGACAAATCAAGCTGAGGGGGCGGATCGGCATGATGTGTAGAATAATAATACATCTTGTGTTTTGTTTTTGCTGACAAATCAAGCTGAGGGGGCGGATCGGCATGATGTGTAGAATAATAATACATCTTGTGTTTTGTTTTTGCTGACAAATCAAGCTGAGGGGGCGGATCGGCATGATGTGTAGAATAATAATACATCTTGTGTTTTGTTTTTGCTGACAAATCAAGCTGAGGGGGCGGATCGGCATGATGTGTAGAATAATAATACATCTTGTGTTTTGTTTTTGCTGACAAATCAAGCTATGGGGGCGGATCGGCATGATGTGTAGAATAATAATACATCTTGTGTTTTGTTTTTGCTGACAAATCAAGCTGAGGGGGCGGATCGGCATGATGTGTAGAATAATAATACATCTTGTGTTTTGTTTTTGTTGACAAATCAAGCTGAGGGGGCGGATCGGCATGATGTGTAGAATAATAATACATCTTGTGTTTTGTTTTTGCTGACAAATCAAGCTGAGGGGGCGGATCGGCATGATGTGTAGAATAATAATACATCTTGTGTTTTGTTTTTGCTGACAAATCAAGCTGAGGGGGCGGATCGGCATGATGTGTAGAATAATAATACATCTTGTGTTTTGTTTTTGTTGACAAATCAAGCTGAGGGGGCGGATCGGCATGATGTGTAGAATAATAATACATCTTGTGTTTTGTTTTTGCTGACAAATCAAGCTGAGGGGGCGGATCGGCATGATGTGTAGAATAATAATACATCTTGTGTTTTGTTTTTGCTGACAAATCAAGCTGAGGGGGCGGATCGGCATGATGTGTAGAATAATAATACATCTTGTGTTTTGTTTTTGCTGACAAATCAAGCTGAGGGGGCGGATCGGCATGATGTGTAGAATAATAATACATCTTGTGTTTTGTTTTTGCTGACAAATCAAGCTGAGGGGGCGGATCGGCATGATGTGTAGAATAATAATACATCTTGTGTTTTGTTTTTGCTGACAAATCAAGCTGAGGGGGCGGATCGGCATGATGTGTAGAATAATAATACATCTTGTGTTTTGTTTTTGCTGACAAATCAAGCTGAGGGGGCGGATCGGCATGATGTGTAGAATAATAATACATCTTGTGTTTTGTTTTTGCTGACAAATCAAGCTGAGGGGGCGGATCGGCATGATGTGTAGAATAATAATACATCTTGTGTTTTGTTTTTGCTGACAAATCAAGCTGAGGGGGCGGATCGGCATGATGTGTAGAATAATAATACATCTTGTGTTTTGTTTTTGCTGACAAATCAAGCTGAGGGGGCGGATCGGCATGATGTGTAGAATAATAATACATCTTGTGTTTTGTTTTTGCTGACAAATCAAGCTGAGGGGGCGGATCGGCATGATGTGTAGAATAATAATACATCTTGTGTTTTGTTTTTGTTGACAAATCAAGCTGAGGGGGCGGATCGGCATGATGTGTAGAATAATAATACATCTTGTGTTTTGTTTTTGCTGACAAATCAAGCTGAGGGGGCGGATCGGCATGATGTGTAGAATAATAATACATCTTGTGTTTTGTTTTTGCTGACAAATCAAGCTGAGGGGGCGGATCGGCATGATGTGTAGAATAATAATACATCTTGTGTTTTGTTTTTGTTGACAAATCAAGCTGAGGGGGCGGATCGGCATGATGTGTAGAATAATAATACATCTTGTGTTTTGTTTTTGCTGACAAATCAAGCTGAGGGGGCGGATCGGCATGATGTGTAGAATAATAATACATCTTGTGTTTTGTTTTTGCTGACAAATCAAGCTGAGGGGGCGGATCGGCATGATGTGTAGAATAATAATACATCTTGTGTTTTGTTTTTGTTGACAAATCAAGCTGAGGGGGCGGATCGGCATGATGTGTAGAATAATAATACATCTTGTGTTTTGTTTTTGCTGACAAATCAAGCTGAGGGGGCGGATCGGCATGATGTGTAGAATAATAATACATCTTGTGTTTTGTTTTTGTTGACAAATCAAGCTGAGGGGGCGGATCGGCATGATGTGTAGAATAATAATACATCTTGTGTTTTGTTTTTGCTGACAAATCAAGCTGAGGGGGCGGATCGGCATGATGTGTAGAATAATAATACATCTTGTGTTTTGTTTTTGTTGACAAATCAAGCTGAGGGGGCGGATCGGCATGATGTGTAGAATAATAATACATCTTGTGTTTTGTTTTTGCTGACAAATCAAGCTGAGGGGGCGGATCGGCATGATGTGTAGAATAATAATACATCTTGTGTTTTGTTTTTGCTGACAAATCAAGCTGAGGGGGCGGATCGGCATGATGTGTAGAATAATAATACATCTTGTGTTTTGTTTTTGCTGACAAATCAAGCTGAGGGGGCGGATCGGCATGATGTGTAGAATAATAATACATCTTGTGTTTTGTTTTTGCTGACAAATCAAGCTGAGGGGGCGGATCGGCATGATGTGTAGAATAATAATACATCTTGTGTTTTGTTTTTGCTGACAAATCAAGCTGAGGGGGCGGATCGGCATGATGTGTAGAATAATAATACATCTTGTGTTTTGTTTTTGCTGACAAATCAAGCTGAGGGGGCGGATCGGCATGATGTGTAGAATAATAATACATCTTGTGTTTTGTTTTTGCTGACAAATCAAGCTGAGGGGGCGGATCGGCATGATGTGTAGAATAATAATACATCTTGTGTTTTGTTTTTGCTGACAAATCAAGCTGAGGGGGCGGATCGGCATGATGTGTAGAATAATAATACATCTTGTGTTTTGTTTTTGCTGACAAATCAAGCTGAGGGGGCGGATCGGCATGATGTGTAGAATAATAATACATCTTGTGTTTTGTTTTTGCTGACAAATCAAGCTGAGGGGGCGGATCGGCATGATGTGTAGAATAATAATACATCTTGTGTTTTGTTTTTGTTGACAAATCAAGCTGAGGGGGCGGATCGGCATGATGTGTAGAATAATAATACATCTTGTGTTTTGTTTTTGCTGACAAATCAAGCTGAGGGGGCGGATCGGCATGATGTGTAGAATAATAATACATCTTGTGTTTTGTTTTTGCTGACAAATCAAGCTGAGGGGGCGGATCGGCATGATGTGTAGAATAATAATACATCTTGTGTTTTGTTTTTGTTGACAAATCAAGCTGAGGGGGCGGATCGGCATGATGTGTAGAATAATAATACATCTTGTGTTTTGTTTTTGCTGACAAATCAAGCTGAGGGGGCGGATCGGCATGATGTGTAGAATAATAATACATCTTGTGTTTTGTTTTTGCTGACAAATCAAGCTGAGGGGGCGGATCGGCATGATGTGTAGAATAATAATACATCTTGTGTTTTGTTTTTGTTGACAAATCAAGCTGAGGGGGCGGATCGGCATGATGTGTAGAATAATAATACATCTTGTGTTTTGTTTTTGCTGACAAATCAAGCTGAGGGGGCGGATCGGCATGATGTGTAGAATAATAATACATCTTGTGTTTTGTTTTTGCTGACAAATCAAGCTGAGGGGGCGGATCGGCATGATGTGTAGAATAATAATACATCTTGTGTTTTGTTTTTGCTGACAAATCAAGCTGAGGGGGCGGATCGGCATGATGTGTAGAATAATAATACATCTTGTGTTTTGTTTTTGCTGACAAATCAAGCTGAGGGGGCGGATCGGCATGATGTGTAGAATAATAATACATCTTGTGTTTTGTTTTTGTTGACAAATCAAGCTGAGGGGGCGGATCGGCATGATGTGTAGAATAATAATACATCTTGTGTTTTGTTTTTGCTGACAAATCAAGCTGAGGGGGCGGATCGGCATGATGTGTAGAATAATAATACATCTTGTGTTTTGTTTTTGTTGACAAATCAAGCTGAGGGGGCGGATCGGCATGATGTGTAGAATAATAATACATCTTGTGTTTTGTTTTTGCTGACAAATCAAGCTGAGGGGGCGGATCGGCATGATGTGTAGAATAATAATACATCTTGTGTTTTGTTTTTGCTGACAAATCAAGCTGAGGGGGCGGATCGGCATGATGTGTAGAATAATAATACATCTTGTGTTTTGTTTTTGCTGACAAATCAAGCTGAGGGGGCGGATCGGCATGATGTGTAGAATAATAATACATCTTGTGTTTTGTTTTTGCTGACAAATCAAGCTGAGGGGGCGGATCGGCATGATGTGTAGAATAATAATACATCTTGTGTTTTGTTTTTGCTGACAAATCAAGCTGAGGGGGCGGATCGGCATGATGTGTAGAATAATAATACATCTTGTGTTTTGTTTTTGTTGACAAATCAAGCTGAGGGGGCGGATCGGCATGATGTGTAGAATAATAATACATCTTGTGTTTTGTTTTTGTTGACAAATCAAGCTGAGGGGGCGGATCGGCATGATGTGTAGAATAATAATACATCTTGTGTTTTGTTTTTGCTGACAAATCAAGCTGAGGGGGCGGATCGGCATGATGTGTAGAATAATAATACATCTTGTGTTTTGTTTTTGCTGACAAATCAAGCTGAGGGGGCGGATCGGCATGATGTGTAGAATAATAATACATCTTGTGTTTTGTTTTTGCTGACAAATCAAGCTGAGGGGGCGGATCGGCATGATGTGTAGAATAATAATACATCTTGTGTTTTGTTTTTGTTGACAAATCAAGCTGAGGGGGCGGATCGGCATGATGTGTAGAATAATAATACATCTTGTGTTTTGTCACAAGTGGCAGATCTGCACCAAGCTCCACAGCAGCTATAGATGGATATATTGAAATGGACACACACACAGAGCGAGCGAGAGAGCCCCGCACACACACACACACACAGAGCGAGCGAGAGAGCCCCGCACACACACAGAGCGAGCGAGAGAGCCCCGCACACACACAGAGCGAGCGAGAGAGCCCCGCACACACACAGAGCGAGCGAGCGAGCCCCGCACACACACAGAGCGAGCGAGCGAGCCCCGCACACACACAGAGCGAGCGAGCGAGCCCCGCACACACACAGAGCGAGCGAGAGAGCCCCGCACACACACATACACACAGAGCGAGCGAGAGAGCGAGCCCCGCACACACACACACAGAGCGAGCGAGAGAGCCCCGCACACACACTCACAGAGCGAGCGAGCCCCGCACACACACATACACACAGAGCGAGCGAGAGAGCGAGCCCCGCACACAGAGCGAGCGAGAGAGCCCCGCACACAGAGCGAGCGAGAGAGCCCCGCACACAGAGCGAGCGAGAGAGCCCCGCACACACACACAGAGCGAGCGAGCGAGCCCCGCACACACACACAGAGCGAGCGAGCGAGCCCCGCACACACACACACAGAGCGAGCGAGAGAGCCCCGCACACACACACACAGAGCGAGCGAGCCCCGCACACACACACAGAGCGAGCCCCGCACACACACAGAGCGAGTGAGCGAG